>NC_029789.2:16194225-16194583 GCF_000816755.2 Arachis ipaensis | reverse complement strand
AAACAAATTTTAAATCGATAATGAAAATACTTACTCACAACAATATATACAGATCCGCCTCCGATCAAAATGGTTCAAGAATTGTCTAAGAGTCTTATTAAGTTCATTTTGCTTGACCAAAAAAAAAAAAGTTAATTTTCGTCCCTATTATTGTGAATCTTATGGTTTTAATTGAAAAAAAAAAAGTTCATTTTCGTCCCTGTTATTGTGAATCTTATGGTTTTAATTGAACATATTAAAGTTCATTTTCGTCCCTGTTATTGTGAATCTTATGGTTTTAATTGAACATATTATTATAGATGGTCGTCCCTGTTATTGTGAATCTTATGGTTTTAATTGAACATATTATTATAGATGG
>NC_029789.2:16186839-16193906 GCF_000816755.2 Arachis ipaensis | reverse complement strand
TCAACACATAACATTAAATTCTTTTCAAAAGAAATTATAATCAAAGAGCATTAAGATAATATAATTTTGAATGATATAAATTTATGTCTTTTTTTAGTAATTTTTATCTAAACGTAATTTTAAATAACGTAATCCAAACAACATTCATTTTATTATAATCTATTTTAAAACAAAATTATCAAACATAAATCATATTAATACCAACTCACTTTTTATCAAAATCAAATTTGTAAAATTAATTTTTACAAAATCTCGTTTGCAAACTCTATAATAATGTAATATAAATCATTTAGTCACCAAAAAGAAAAAAAGTAATATAAATCATTTAAAAATATATAATTTGTTTTTTTTTTTATCTAGTATAATTACGATTTAGGAACTCAATAATGAAGCCCATCCCTGATCCCTTTGCACCGTTATCATTCATCCTCCACATCATCATGATGCTGAGCTGAGACCACCTTGTTCCTCTTCCTATTGCTTCTGTACCTGACTAGACTTCCCTTCCTTTTCATCACACCCCAAACGCAACCATTTCCCCCTTTTCAAAATTACAACCCCTCTCTTCTCTTCCTCAATTTCCCCTTCTTTTTATTCCATCACTTTACCGTCACCCCTCTCTCTCTCGATTCATCCTTTCATTTCGCCGGTCATTCAAATCTGCAAATAGCGTGTTCGTACTCTATCCGTGTTTTGTGATTTTTAATGCTGATTAGTTACTGTTATCTGCTTTATTAAATGCGTGGCGTTTGCAAAATTCATTTGACAGATTGACGCAGCATACGGATAGGGTAAGTGTTAATTTCGAGGATTATGGAACGACGAGGCGTGATTGAATGAAGCTAAAGGCTTAGGTATGGATGAAGAATTGGTTGCTGGGCCCACAGAATTAGAGATTGACGAGGATTCAGAGCACCAGGGCAAAGAAGATAGGTATGCGTTAAACACAAAAATCTTAAAATCTCAAGAAATCCCTAGAGCTGTTAAGGGGGAATATGATGAACTCGTACAAGGTAAAATCGTTGCAGAAGCATCACAGCATCCGCATCAAAGCCTTTTTAGGGATGTTGAAGAATTAACTGTGAAAAGTTACAATGGTTCTACTTTGGATATTGGTACATCCAGCAACCGACAGCAGATTTATAATAATAAGCAGAATCGTTGGCTGAATCTTTCTCAGGTAGGGAGCCATTCAGGGCTTGGAAACACTGTCCAGGAGGATGCTGATGCTGCTGGGTCCACATCTTTTGCACAGCTACTAGCTAGAAAATCACTCAGTGATGGTCACACCAATGTTATTGAACGCTTGGAAGATTATGAGAATAAAGAGATTGCAGCTGATGTTCATGGACAAATTCGGACGAAAATTATATCCAATTCTGGATTTGCTGAGTATTTTATTAAAAGTACCTTGAAGGGTAAGGGTATCATATGTAGAGGTCCATCTTCTGATGTCCTCGCCGTTCAGTCTAGAGATAAAAATCAGATGAAGACTGGCACTGATACTGATCAGAAACCGATGAAGACTGCCATTGATATCGGTGAGAATAAGATGAAAGCTGGCATTGGTACAGATCAGTATCAGAAGACTGGCAGCGATAGTCCGTGGAAGTCTACCATATCGGCAAGCTGTGATTCCATAACTGCAAAATGTCCTTCTTATAGTAGTTCTGTGCATAGACCAGGAGGATTTGGCTATGGTGGTGTAACTTTGAGAGAATGGTTGAAATGTGAACAACACAAAGCAAGCAAAGTGGAGTGTTTGAATTTATTTAGAAAGATTGTGGATTTAGTGGATGATTCTCACTCTCAGGGAACTGCATTGAACAACCTATATCCATCTTACATCAAATTATTACCATCAAACCAAGTCTTGCACATCGGGTTACCTATACAAGAGCAGATGTCAGATAGTGTTGTGAATTCTGAAGTTCTTCACTTAAATGAATCTTTAAGTAGTAAAAGGCTGTCAGAGCAAGTAACATTTTCTTCTCATGACATGGTGTCAAAGAAACAAAAATTTAATGAAGGTGTGAGAATATCTGGGAGTGATTCGTGTCTTGAAAATGCTAGTGATAGGAAAGCCCGTACAGTTGGATCACAGGATTATTGCAATGAATATGAAGAGGATATCCAATATTCCAAATATAATATTAGGAGGATGTCTAGCGTCCCTCGCGTATCCATTGCAGGTCAGTCACCGTTATCGTTAGGGGAAAGATTGGAAGAAAAGTGGTATGCAAGTCCTGAGGGGGGATGCACAACATCATCAAATATCTACTGCTTAGGTGTCCTCCTTTTTGAGGTGGGTATACTAGCCAGTGATTCTCATTCATTTATTTAGATGCAATTTTTATATGTTCATTTTGATTTTTATTCCTTATATGTAGACGAGTTCCTAAATATCAAAGGCATTATAAAACCTGCTTCTATGTATAAATGTTGGGACTGAATTTTGCCTTCCTTTTTTCTTCTTTTTTAATCTTATTAAAAAAAAAATGAAATGGCCTTATATGGTTTTCAATCACCTCTTTATAGCCTAATTAAACATCAAATTGGAGCTGATTATATTTAGGTCAATTCTTTCAGTTACTTGGCCATTTTGACTCTGAAAGAGCTCGAATTGCAGCAATGTCTGATCTTCAACATAGGATTCTTCCTCCGGTTTTCCTTTCAGAAAATCCTAAGGAAGCTGGCTTTTGTCTCTGGTTGCTGCATCCAGAACCGACATCACGTCCAACAACTAGGTAATACTAAAATCTTCTCCATCATAATTAAGGCCAGATTTGATTTGAACACATCATATGTATAATATCTTTTGATAGAGATTTGGATAATATTTGTCATCATGAGTCTCATCAATTATTTTTCATGTATCATCATTAGATTAGTTGCTTGTTTCAGTCAAATATGCTGCTATTCCTTGAAATATGGAACTCAAACCCGAGTGATGTACTATTATATGATTCCCTAAGGTTTTATTTCTGTTGCATAACAGGGAAATCCTACAATCTGAAGTGATCAATGGATTGCACGAGTTGTATAATGAGGAGTTGTCATCAAATATTGAACAAGATGATGTAGAATCAGAACTGTTACTGCATTTCCTTGCCTCGTTGAAAGAGAAGAGGCAGAAGGATGCCTCCAAATTAGTAGAAGAAATTAAGTGTTTGGAATCAGATATTGAGGAGGTGGAGAGGAGGCATGACTCTTTGGATCTATCTGACTCACAGAATAATTACTCTTGTCAGAGAAAGATTGGAAAGGAACCTTTTAGTTTAGAAATGCTAAACTCAGTATCCATAATGTCCAATTCAAATGATTTAAGATTGTTGAGAAATATGTGTCATCTTGAAAGTGCTTACTTCTCCTTGAGATCCAAAGTTAGGCCCTATGAAACAGATGCTGCAACTCATCCTAATAATAATTTACTAAGATGCCGTGAGAACTGGCATGTGGCACAAAAAGGTGAGGAACATGCTGAAAGGAAAGATTCTTTAGGAACCTTCTTTGATGGTTTGTGCAAGTATGCACGTTATAGCAAGTTTGAAGTGCGGGGTGTACTTAGAAATGCAGATTTTAATAATCCTGCAAATGTAATATGCTCTCTGAGCTTTGATCGTGATGGAGATTACTTTGCTTCCGCTGGAATATCCAAGAAAATAAAAGTCTTTGATTTTAATGCACTTTGCAATGACTCTATTGATATCCATTATCCTGTATTTGAGATGTCAAATGGATCGAAGCTCAGCTGTGTTTGCTGGAATAACTATATCAAGAACTATCTTGCCTCCACAGACTATGATGGTGTAGTGAAGGTATGTTTTGCATTTGAGATGAGACACCATTTTAAATAATTGTTTCATGATTGGAAGACCCTTTTTTCCCCAGTATCAATCAGTTACTTATGTGGAATAGATGTATTTCTGACTAAAATTACAATGGTTTACCTAAAAGGGTTTACTTTCTTTCAATTTTCCGCCTGGGATTTCTGGGCTAAGAGAGGTGGTCTTATTTGGAACCTGGCATCTATCTAAACTGCCATGACTTTATCAGTAAAGATGTTGGTTTCACTCTACGAAGCATTGAAACTGGTAGTGGAAATGAATATATTGTGATACATGTATGCAGATACAATTCTTAATTTGTTGAATTTAGTAGAGCAGGAATACTTTGTTTCCGTTTTATTATCTTGATTGTGTGTGGGGTAGCAGGGGCTTTTTATGCTGTGTCCGACATGACTGAATCATAACCAGAATTTCTTTGTATTATTGAAGTACATTTGCTTTCTACATGGTTCTAGGCCAGCCTAGCTTGTGCATGGATGTGATTATTTAGCATCAAAATAGAGATTGTGAACATTGCTTGTTTACTTAAATTTGTAAATCCATGAATTCACTGCATTACATAATTGAATCCATTTGTAGTTATGGGATGCTAGCACAGGTCAAGAGTTCTCTCAGTTAACTGAACATGAGAAAAGGGCATGGTCTGTTGATTTTTCTCCAGTATGCCCGACAAAATTAGCCAGTGGAAGTGATGATTGCTCTGTCAAACTGTGGAACATCAATGAGGTAAGCTTTATTACACATATGCATGTAAGCATGTGGATAAGCAGATTGAAAATAAATACTTCTTTCCTATTTTGAAAAATGGAAATTAACAATGAAAAGATTGAAAACATTGTAACACGAATGTTCCTTTCTTTTTGAGATCTTGTTGCATTTCTTACCCGAAAATAAGATGAATAAATATCAAAATCATGATTTGAAAATTTTTCCACTGAAAACTGGTTTGTTGTGACTTGTGAGGTTTCTTTTCTCATACCAGGATGAAATTGGATTCAAACAAATTTTTTACTTTTCCAGTTTGCATGGAGAACTCTGGTTAAATATCTATCTGTTTTTTTTTTTTTCTTTTCTATTTTGGGGAGGGGGTTGGGGGTGACCATCACCTTCTACAATCTACATTGCATGTATACTTTTTTACATATCATTATTACTACAATTTATCTCAAGATACTGTTAAAATAATAATAATTATAAGTTGCACTATTTTCTCCCTGTAACACATGAAGTGCTAATATAATACAAAATCATTTTACAGAGAAACTCTCTAGGCACAATCGGGAATGTTGCTAATGTCTGCTGTGTTCAATTCTCTGCTCATTCTTCTCACTTGCTGGCTTTTGGATCTGCCGATTACTCTACATATTGCTTTGATATTCGCAATCTTAGAAGTCCCTGGTGTGTATTGGCTGGGCATCGTAAAGCCGTGAGCTATGTCAAATTTTTAGACTCTGGAACACTTGTTTCTGCATCTACTGATAATACATTAAAGATCTGGGATCTCAGTAAAACCTCTCCTGTGGTTCCATCTGCCAGTGCTTGCACCCTAACATTGTCAGGGCATACTAATGAGAAGGTTTGTTTAAATTACACCACTAGATCTAATTGATTTGTCTTTGTGAACTATTTAAACCTTTTGACCTACATTTTCACTTATTTGGGTGTTACATGGAGCATCAGTGTGTGGTTGACAAACCTCAGTAGAAAAATCTTTGCTGGTTACATGCTGGCCAGAATTTAACAAAGTTGCTGGCCCCCTAGACTTTTCCTTTATTTATTTATTATTTTTTTTTCCAGTTAAACTTATCCATGTTTGTTGATGTTTTGACCTAAATTAGTCGGCTGAAATCTTCGTCCTTATTTGACAGAATTTTGTGGGTTTGTCGGTTGCTGATGGATATATTGCATGTGGTTCAGAAACAAATGAGGTATGTATTACTTTCCGGTAGAAAGCTACTTGTGTCGTTCAACTTATTGAAAATGAATGTCTTCCTTCAATTAGGATTTTCATGTAAATCCTATTATGCAACTTGTTAATTCACGGATTTTGTGAAGAACTGAAGATATTTTCGACTTGAAATATTAAATTTTATATTATTGAAAGTACTTTAACAAGAACTGTGAGAATAAGGGAAGTAGACTTAATATATAAATGGTAGCATAACACCTTTTTCTCAATTTTTGGCAGGTTTACTCCTACTATAAATCGCTTCCCATGCCAATCACTTCGCACAAGTTTGGGTCTATTGATCCCATATCTGGTAAGGATACTGATGATGACAATGGCCAGTTTGTTTCAAGTGTGTGCTGGAAAGGGAATTCGGACATGCTTATTGCAGCAAATTCAAGTGGATGTATAAAAGTGTTGCAGATGATTTAAAGGAAAGTTAGCCTTTGATGATTGCTCTCTTTACAGCTTGCTCCGAAGTTTTGTCCCTGCTGCTCAAGCCGATGCCTTCAATGACTTGAAGAACGCATCCAAAGTTCTTCTGAGATATTGAGCTCCGGTTCACAATTTGATGTGGAAGGGATTGAATTTCCCCATAACTGGATGGAGAAACTGATCTGCTATCTAATTCCAGGTCTTGGGTTCATCTTGATGAGGAAACTCGGGGTTTCAAACATAATTTCACATCGTCAAATGGGAAAGGCCAGTTAAATATTGAATGATCAATCTTTAAAAGCGGATCCAAGATGAAAAAGAAAAAGACTTCAGAACTGGAATGCCGGGTGCTGAGTTTCTTCTAAAGTGTCTGCAAATTGCTTATTGGAGCCTTTGTAAATTGCATTGCGGTCCTTTACAGCTTTACAGGCTTGTAGGAATAAATGATTGTTTATCATCAAAACATAAAAGCTGCTTCATTACCATGAAAGGAAAGCATCCCCAGAATTTCAATTGTAACCCAACCAGTGGCGGCCTCAGCACCCCTCCTCCGGCGGTTGTATATATATTAAAGTAGCATAGACCGACATGATGATATCTCAAATAGAAATAAGTTTCATATATATAAGGTTTAATTATGGAGTTGCTAAACTAACTAGATTTTTTCGGTTTAAAAATTTGTAGTTGAGTTTTTATACAAGATAAAAATTTGTAATTGAATTTGTTTTTTTGTTATTTTTCAGAAAAAATACAATAAATTTTGAAGATTTTGTTAAAGTATTTCATAAATTATTCTACATCAAATATTAAAAGGAATATTTTAAAAAATATTTTGT
>NC_029789.2:16155321-16186834 GCF_000816755.2 Arachis ipaensis | reverse complement strand
ATTATATTAAAATGAATAATTTATAGGGAATAATGTGTATCCACTATACACTATTTATAAACAATCGAGGAAGCTGCTATGTCATTTTGTTAGAGATCGTATGATCTCTCATAATGCGTTGCAGAAAGATTCGGGGCTTTGTGCGAAGAGAATTGAGGTGAGAAAGATAACGAAACAAATGAAAAAAAAATGGTTGCTTGCCTAACTTTTTATTTTGTTTAACTTTCCTACACAAATACAAAAGGTGAGTGTCACATTTTCACCTCTTATCTTTTAGACAAATTAAACACAAATACTTTAGGCACCATAGAATTTTTCATAAAAAAATAGTTAAAAGAAATAAAACATTTTGCTTCTATCCAATTTTAGTATACTTGATAAGATTATTTAAATGGAAATATTAAGTTCTTTATACCTTTAAATTTGAAAATTAATATTTTCTCTTAATCCTTGATCCTTTGTTAATAAAAAATTCTGCGTTTAACATCTTAATATTAAATTTTTGAAAGAAAGTAAAAAGAAATACATCAAATTATGAGATAACCCATTCATCCACCCAAAAATTAAGCTGCTAAAAGCTAGAGTCCTAAATGAAAAACGGAATTCTGTGAAAGACAGCAAACAATAAAACCAAGCACGAAACTCGGCTTCTAACCTTGACAAATAAAAAAAATAAAAAATAAAAAATTCTGTACATTGCTTCTTTCTTTTCTTTGACTTACTTGGCGCCCACACAAATGAATTTAATTAGTTTTTGTTTTGATTTTGATTTTGATTTTGTTATCTCTTTTTCCGGTGGCAAAAAAAATCAGGAGAACAAATAATGGTTTTTGGCGGGTGTTTCTTAATTAATCGGAGACATGGCCACAGGCTGTTGTTCTGGAAGCGTAGGGGCTCAAAGGACTCATTGCGAATGGTGATATGCTCTCTCTTTTGTGCTTAGAACAAGTGCTCTCTGAGTCAGAGGCGTGGCCACATGATGTTGCTGCTGTCGCCGTTGATCTTCTTCTTCTCATCACATATGGACTCAAAGGACTCAATGCCAATGATGACAGCGATGTCCTGTGTTCAGTTCCATGGTCCCATCTTCCTCCTTTGCTTGTGCTTGAACCCATCAAGAGCCTCTTCTGCAGTATCAAATGCGCGTCGCTTGTACGTGTGATCATCCTTCCTGGGGTCATTGTCAGCGGTGTCTTCTTCAGCTTGTTAGCCATTAATGGTGACTGATCCCTTGGTTTCACCCTCGGGCTTCCCATGAATTCTGGCACGTGTTGCCCTTCGCATTTTCTTCTCCTTATTGGGGTCGAAGGAGTAGTGGTCACAGCTTTGTTGTTCTTAGAAGTGTTGCGCTCTGTCTCTGAGACTTGTGTTGGTTTTTTTCTGAGTGCAGGGTGCAATGGACTAGCTGCCGGTGACGCCAGATATGCCTTACTTGCCTTTAAAGTAATGCGAGATGCCGGCATTGATTTCGCTCCTATCGATGTTTATAAGATTAGTTTAGTTTAAATTTTACAAATACAAATACAAATCATGTAGGAAGCAGCAACAAACCTTGGTCTTTCTTGAGCTTGTCAAGTTTTCGCACTGGGCTCTTTATTCTAACAGTCTTCTTCGCCGGTGCTTCGGAGAAAAAAGACGGTGTTTCGCCGCCATGAACTGACTTGGGAGAAGTTATAAACTGAAAGGGTTCAGCCGCGGAAACTTGATCATCTTCAAAAGCGAAGCTGAATTCATCGCTTCCTTGAGGAGAATCTTCCTTTGGCAACTCTGTCTCGCTGCCTTTATCTCTTGAATTCAAGAGGCTGATCTTGCCTTTCTCCACAACCTTGTAAGCATAGATCTGGTAAGGGATTTGAGAAACAGCGGAAACATGTGGCGCCATCTCCTCCGGTAGATTCTTAAGGAAAGTGGTCTCTATATCGCAGCAATCAACAGGTGGAGATTGAAGCTCAAGGTTGTTAAGTTCGGGATTAATGATATAGTACTCAGTACTGGTGGAGAGGAACTTCTTGGTGTAACGCAAGATCCTACAAATAGAAGAGAAAGTAGGACGCTGTGAAGGATCGGTTTGCCAACACTTCTTGATTAAGCTAACAAGGTATTTTGGGGAGCGACCAGGGAAGAGAGGCCTCTCCCCTGCTTTGATGTTCTGTGTGGTTCTCTCCCCTTGCAGGTGGTTATCTTCGAAAGGGACTTTCCCTGTCAGCAACTCAAAGCAAATCATTCCAAAGCTGTATGCATCTGCTTTCTCCGAGTACTTGCACGAGGTAGAAACCTTCCCTCCTTTTTCTATCTCGTGCAGTACTTCCGGAGCATACCATATGCTAGGGTTCAGGTCCTCGGGGTTCTGTGCTGGATCGCGGTTCCTCAGGGAAGGAAGGCCAAATCCTGAGACTTTTGCATGGAAGTAACCTTCTTGGGAGTTCCTTGCTTTGAGTAGAACACCGTAAGGGTTAAGATCTCCATGGTAGATTTTCTTGGAGTGGAGATACTCCATGCCTCTTGCAATTTGAAGCATGAGATCCACCACAACTGGAATTGAGAACAAGATCTGCCTCCTTGGACCGCTATTCTCCTTCATGTAGGTCCACAAATCCTTGCTCATCAACTCCATCACAAGATTAAACTCTTTCTTCTCCTCATCGTAGAATCCACAAAGGTATTGCAATATGTTGGGGTGAGAAAGACATAACAATTTTGAAATCTCACCTTCATAGGCTTGCTTCTCTCCATTGAAGTACCTCAATGCAAAACTCTGTCCAAGCCAAGTCACTTCCTTATACTCCTTCCCCTTTCCCAATCTTCGCCTCACTTGGTAATCCTTGGCTCCCACGAGAACGTGGATCGGCCAAAGATCTTGATTCGTTTTGCTGTCAGATCCATTTACAAGCTTCTTCAAGAGTATCTCGGCGAGGCGCTGCTCGTTCTTCTTCGACGTAGTTTTCTTCTCCTTGAGTGATTCTATAAGCCTCCACCTATCTTCCTTCCATGCATTCTCCAACTGGCTGATGATCTCCCGAGAGACCAAGTACTGCTTCCCAAATCTCCATTGGAAAAGCTTGGAATCATTCCATTCCATGTCATATTTCCTTGACACCATGACCTTCTTCTTCTCCTTCTCGGTCTGATCAAGACAACAGGCCTCCCCTGCATTCTCAATGGCCTCGATCACGGCCGGGAAACAGCAAAGGAGATTGTGGATATGGAACTCAACACAGTCAGAATTGTTAGACATGGTGATGGCTTTCCCCCACCACTCCTTGGAATCCAAACATTGCCGGATGTACAACTCGGCTTCCTTGAAAACCCTGCAAAGCTCTCTCAGAGGCAACTCCAGAGGCTTCCATTTGCTGCTTCTCTCTTCCAGCTTCAGATTCTGCCTGATCTCCTCTGCAATCGTCTCGAACGCCAAGCTAAACATTTCAAGGATCAAACAGCACTGCCGTTGGTTGATTTGAATTTCATCTCGCAATACCATAAGCGCTTTCAAACTCCCAAGAGTCTCTCCAATGTGCCGGAACTGTTCCATTCCGGCGGCTTTACAAACCTTTGTAATAAAAAACAACCCAAAAGCCTTAAAAGGTTAATATAATATGAAAACCAGACCATAATCAAATAGAGATGGAAAATAATATCATATACCTTGAAAGCTGTGGGGCAATGACTCCTCCTCCTCCTGTTATTTGCGTATGAACAATTCCAAATGATGTCTCAATGAAGTTCTGTGAGAACTTCAAAGAGACAAGTTAGATTTGGGGTCCAGTGGGAGAAATCCAGATTGTATTTAACCAAAGGAATAAAAAAAAGAAAAAAGAAATGAATGAAATCACAAAATCAAATGAGTATGCATGGCAATGCAAGAAAGCAAAAACCGAAGCGGTACGTTATATTATGTTTCTTGTGATTGATTTATGGTGGAAGATTTAGGATTTAAGAGATAACGGAAACTCGGAGACAGGTGTGGACAGGTGTAGTAGAATGTTTTGGTATAGAGAAAGAAGAAGAAGAAGGAGGAGGAGGAAGTTGTTCCTGTTGTTCTTCTTTGTAATCCAAACCTGACTCAGAGTTTCCGTTTGAAGAAGAATGTAAAATGGGCGTTGGACATAACCGTCGTTTTTGGAGTCAGTTATGTTTCCCGCGAATTTCGTCTCAGTCACCGCATCTTGTCTATATATAAAAACTCTGCCAGGACGTCCTCTTTTGACCTGCGTTTTTTAGAATCTCCACCAACAAATTACGTCAACATTCAACGCCAACTTGGTCACCAATTAAATAACGTACCGTAACAAATAGAAAATAATATATAATTAATGGAAAAGAAAAGCCAATTTCACGCAACAAATTTTATTACACAAGATATATAATCATGTATTATCACATAAATATAAGTAAAAGTAATTAACTTTTAAACTCATAATTTGGAACATTATGTTATATAAATATTAAAACTTAATTTTTTAATTTATTATCATATTATTACTTATAAAATATTATAAAATGAACTTTTTTTTTTACATAGAAAAAGATTGAATCTCTCGTTTTTCATTCGGGAGGTCCCTTTCATTTGTAGAATTTATGAACATTCGATATTTCGTTATTTTAACATGGATTTAGAACCTGAGTATTTATTATTAAAGAAATGTTATAGATTATATATTAAAATATTATTTTGGACACGAAAGAAAAAGTTTTGTTACGGACGTTAAAAATCGAACTTGTGTTGTAAAATGTGATCTTTGTTTATTACATGGTAACTGTTAAAAAACGTTCAGATTATATGTGACATTAATGTAATTTTGAATGTCAAGTTTATAGTTCTGTCACTAAAACTGATTAAATTGATATAGCTCAGAATAATTTATCGCTAAAAATTAACACAATTTATTTGAGTTAAGTACTATTGAATAAATATGCAAGATATTCCGTAATAAAATAGATCAATATCTTAGATAATTTTTATCCAATCTAAATGAATAGACATACTAGTAATAAGCAAAATCGCAATTGAGTCTTTTTGCAGTCATTGACAATTAACCGATCCTAATTAGTCCAAAGTCCATACAAAACTGTCACGGCAAATGAATAGAAGAAAACCTAGTCTACACTTGAGGTTTCTACCCAATCCCTTGAAGCAGTGTGGTGTGGGTTTGGTTTACCGTTGTCAACTGTCGTTTACGTGTGTATTAGTCTCCTTTGCTATGTTAAGCTTTTTCTTCGAAATTTCGGATGCGCTTTTTACAACTTATAAGAGGGTTATTGCAGTCCAGTTTACTCTGAAAACATTGCTTAAACTAGAAGCATGCATGCTGACTCTGTCAATGCTTAATTAATTGCCGTACGTTCAATTATGATATGTTATTTTAACATCTATTCGACCATTATTACTGCCTTTCTTCTATATCTAAATTCTTGGCCACAAGGCACAACTGCCAATGTAGATTGAAGCATAATTGTCAGAATCGAATCAGTGATTGAATCGATGAGGTTATTGGATTACTGAGTTATTGGTTTAATCGGTGGGTCAGTGATCGAATCGGTTAATTTGGTATAAAAATAATTATCATTTTTAAATTTTAATGTTTTATTAATTAGTTTATATTTATTTTATTATTATATTATTATAGAAAAATGATCACATAAAATTATTTTTTTGTGAAGTTGATATTTAAGAATCGTTAGATGATTTGACTAATTTAACTAAATATCATCTAGCGATTTTTAACTATCAACTTCATATGAAGACAAAAAACAAAATAATATATTAAAAAAATAATATTAATAGATATCATATAATCATGAAAAGAAAAAATAAATTGTGATTAATTAAATTTTTTGTTTATCTTTTAAATTTGTATATATTTAATAAAATTTATAGTTAAATAAAATGTAATTGATTTAAAAATGAGAGACTTTGAAATTAAAATAAATTGAATATAAGTGAAAAGAAAAAATGCTATATGTATTATAATTTGTATATTAATTGATGAGAATCACTCCAACTTAGTGGTAGAAGCATGCTTGAAAATTTTCCAAAAATCATCACAAGCTTACACTTGACAGGCGAACCCCATTGGAAGTATTTTGGAAAATTTTCCAAAAATCATCACAAGCTGGAGGGTTTAGAGCACGGTGGAGTTGTAGATTGCTGGTCCATTGTACATTCACCTTCAACGTTGACCGAGCGACTCGAACCGGTCCGGTTTACACCGAATTTGACCGGTTCGTACTGATTCTCTACTTTAAACGGTCACAAGCTTGGACCGGACCGATATTAGGTTTGGTTTATCAGTTTTTCAGTCGAACCGGCCGGTCCGATCCGATTCTGATAACATGAGATTGAAGGGGAACGTATTTAATTTATAATAGAATAAACAGCAATCAAGATAATGTAGAAAAAAAGTTTTTGGAGCTAATATTACACATCCAATATTACGGCCAATATTCAACATAAAGTAAAACACATCTAACATTCTTACAAAATAAGAATATTTGAAACTCAATTTAAAAAAATAGACAAAAATATATCTAAAAATTCACATAGAAATCATAATTACACTTGAATCATTTAACGGGTCATGTATATATACAATTTTTTGTTCCAATGATCATATTTATCATTTTGACAATAAACATATTTAACTGGTTTATGAACTAACTATTTCTCTATACAAAATCTTCATTCATAGAACCGAATCAAAGGGGGTGCGACAGTGACGCGAAGACGGCGCGACAGCAGCGGAGAGGGAAGGTTGGTTTCTAAGGTGAAATGGAGAAGACACAAATTGGGTAAAATGTAACCTGTGAATTGGGGGGAAACGAGTTAGGCAGGGAATAAGAGCGAGGGTAATTTGTTGTTGATAAAAATCGACGGCAATGTGATCGATTTTAGTTAAAAAATAAATCAACATTCTGATCGTCGATTTTATATAATAAATCTAACACCGTTCATTTAATTTTTGCAAAGAATCTCTATCATTTAAATTTGTTGACACTGAAGGCCGTCGATATTATAAATATTAAAATAGACGAAGTATCTGTCGATTTTAAAGAAAAAGCATTTTCATCCTCCTTTCCGGTCGACATTACGACGATAATATAAAGTCGCCAAAAAAATAGACGACTTTGTCGTCGATTTTAATATTTATATTTCTGAATTTTTTTATTGTATCGACAAAAAATCGTCGAAAAATATCAACATTAAATCTAGCCGTTGATTTTTGGCGTCGATAATTACAATGTTCCTTGTAGTGATATGTCTCCATTAGTAAATTTGCACATGTGTAACATTTTTGTCCAAAATGATACTATTTTAACGAGTGATGTGATTGTTTATTACCATGTTAGATTAATTTTTTTAAAAATTAATTAATAAGTAAAATTAAATTAAAAATAGAAATGAAATGAAATATGAAGAGGCTAGTTTTTTCATTGTTCTTTATAATACACTTTACATTCTGAAAGCATTAGAAAGCCCTAGTAAAAAGGAGATGAGAGTGAATAGTGAAGATATTGTTCGAATCATTCTAATGCGAAGGTGAACGTTGGAGTTGTTTTCCAGTTTATTCGACGAAGGTATGATATCACAATTGCGATGATCACATTTTAAAAATGATCAAAGGAGAAACGATCAAATATAATAACTTTTTCACTATTTTAAAGCTGATTGAAATATTCTTAGGTTTTTGTTACAACTAAGTGGTCGTTATAAAGATTAGGTTTTTTTTTTTGGTTTAGTACTTAATTGAAGTTTTGTTTTCTTCATAGATATCAACTCATATTACATTCATGTATCACCACAAGGAAAGGTTGGAGAGAAATGCCAAGGGAGTTTTGGTATACAGTGGAGGAGAAGTTCCCTTAATATCAAGAGTGAATGTTGAAACACTGAATATTTTTTTATAGAAGGTTATTTAAATATCTGAGATACATTAGTTGAAAGGACTTGGGTTATTCAACTGAGGTAGGGGGTGGTCTTGGAATGAACCTAATTAGTCTTGACAGTGATGTAGTAAAAATATATGAGCATACAATTAGGAATAATGATTGAGTGGTGCATGTGTATTGAGAGCACACTCTTGATCTTCTATCAGAAGTTGAGGTAGTTGATGTTGATGAAGAAGAACTACCTAACTCCCAAACAGAACCATCCATTGTTAAAGCAAATCTTTTACCTACATCACCTAATAGGAAAATGAAGAAGAGGGTACAAAGAAATCTAATCTCAACCAAAAAGTTGTAGGAAGAAACAAACAAACCAAGATAACAACCCATAATTCATTTCAAAAATTGACTACACAAACCTTAACTTCAACAAGAAAATCCAACCAAAGGGCAACACAACCTAAAACCAAAATAGGCCAACCAAAATCCCAAACCCATGCACAACCTGAAGCCTAAACCCAAAAATAACCTATTCCACCTCTTGAAGTTCAAATCCAAACACAACCTGATCCACCACTTGAAGTCCAAATCCAAACACAAATTGAGTCTCAACCTCGATCTCAAGCTGCACAAAATAAGATCTCTGAGCAACAATAAAGAAACAAGCAAAAGAATATGAGAGCTTCATAAAAGAGGCCAACTCCTGCTGGACAAACTTTTGTGTGAGGCAGGGGTGAAACTCCTAAAATATATATCCCTCATGTAAAAATTGAGTATTTAGATTTAGATGATGATAATGATGATCATTCTGACCCAGACTACCATCAATATGAGTCTGAGAAATTGCACAGCCCTTGTTCATCATATTGTGACCGTGATTATGAGGAGAGACTGCATTGCTTGGCCTTAAGAAAATCCAAACGCTACTTTTAGGTTAGTTCATCTAGAGCTTGGCATGATGTTTGAAACAATAGATTAATCTAAAATAGCAGTTAAAAAGTTTAACATACAAATTGGTAGGAACATTAATTAAATTTAGAAGAAAGGAGACTAAAAAATAGAAAACTATTTTCTGTGACAAAAATCCTCTTTAAAATGAGCCAAGAAGCTTTTAAGTGAAAAATTTTGTGAATTAACATACATGTGCTAGAAGATACACAAACAAATCAGTAGACGGAGCTTGGGTTATTAAACAATTAGAGGAGAAGTTAAGGGATCAACTTGGACTTAAATATGCTTAAGTTAAGGCTTGGTTCAGGAAGGAGTTCACTATCACCATTAACTACAACAAGATATAGAGAGCAATGAAAAAGTAAGGGAGGATTTTGAGGGTTCTGATACATTCGCATCTTTAGTGTTTTTCCTTTATGATTTTTGTTTAATTTGTTATAAATTCCTGTTGGATAAGCAATAATTTCATGGTTAAATAAGCACTACTTTGAGTTAATTGAATTCATTGGTTACAGGAGAATTTGGAAGAAAATTGGCAGAGAAAACATAGGATAGGAGTCATCAAACACAAGAAGTACATAGAATTGGAGCAAACAGGAAGCTCTCTGGGTTAAACAGGAAGCTCACTGAAAACAACCCACAATGACCATGCAACGTGGGAGACATGGTGCACCACGTTGAGGATTAAAAGGGATCCATGCATACGCATCTAGCATGTGTACGCACAAAGATGGATAATTGACTTATCATGTGTACACATATAGCATGCGTACTTACAACCAGGGCGAAAAAGAGGTGTCATGTGTGCGCAAGAGATTTAGGAGGTATCATGCGTACGCATTAGGCATGCGTATGCACAACACCTAATTCACGTGAGACATGAGTTTTTCTATGTGCAACGCCTTGAGCAAAACAGAGATAAAAATTGAATGAAATCAATGTCACGTTCAATGTGAGATACTCCACGTCCCATATGATCAAGTCAGGGAGTGAATTGAATCAAGATTTTGGCTCTACGTACAACGTGAATAGCTCACGTGCCATGTGAGATTTTAGTCACATTCCAGGGCCCTTAACTTAGCCACTAAACCTCCAATTCTTCATCACTTGTGTAGTCAATTGAAGGGTCAACTTAAGCTAAATATCATAGCAATTAATTAAAGATTGCAAGAAGATAAGATTGAGAGCTTGGCTAGAAGAAAACACTTATGAAGAAGATTTGATTTATCTTAATTTTGATTATGTTCTAAGTTTGAATTTGAAACTTGTTTAGGGTTAGTATTTAAGGGGGAAAGTCACTCACGGCTCCTTCTTCCTTGGCACTTTTTACTTTTCATAATTTTAAGATTTTCTTTGAAGACATGAGCAACTAATTTCCTTAGTTAACGTTAGGAGTTCTGTTGATTCATATGAACTAATATTCTAGATTTTCTACCTTTGATTGATACATTGATATCTGACGTTAGGATTTTTGCTAGTAAAGAATGTCATAAAAACAGTCGCGTTGTAGATATAGTCTCTAAACCGACAAAAATCCCTTCGTACAAACGTTTTGGTTGTCACAAGTAACAAACCCCTAAATAAATTGATAACCGAAGTATTCAAATCTCGGGTCGTCTTCTCAAGGAATTGCAGGGAGGTGTTCTTATTATTGGTTATGAGTTGTAAATTGGGGTTTTGGATCAAGGTAAAAAGTATGTTGAATGACAAGTAAAATAAAATAATAACAATAAAATAAACTCTTGGCAAAGTATAAAGAACTGGAAGTCCTATCCTTGTCAACTGCGATGAGAATTGGGTTTTAATCCCACTTTGTTAACCTCTAACTATGAAGGTAAATTAAGTGGATTAATTAGCTTAATCCTCAGTCCTAGTCAATTCCTATGGAAAGACTAGAGTTATTGGAGCAACTCCCAATTTCAACCACTGCTTTATTTGACAGCTCAAGCGTTACCAATAAATCAACCAAAGCCAAAAGGGAAAAATCCAAATTATTTATATAATAAAAAGGAGCAATCATAAGTCTGAAATACCTCAAGATATATTAAATAGAAAATCAATCTAAACATAGAGAGTCATAAACAAAATTGAGAAAAAAAATAAAAAAAACATTGAACCTGGGAAGAAGTTGAAATAATAAAGTTGAAATAATAATATATCCTAATTCCTTTAAGAGGAATCCTAATCCTAAATCCTGAGAGAGGAGAGAACCTCTCCCTCTAAAAACTACATGAAAATTGAATTATGGAAGCGTGATATGTATGGATGCATTCTCCCACTTTATAGCCTCTAATCTGTGTTTTCTGGGCCGCAAACTGGGTCAAAAACAGTCCAGAATTCGCTGGTTTTGAATTTTGCCACGCTGGATTTCCATCACTGCGATGCAGCCGCATGAATCACGCGGTCGCGTCGCCTAACGTCAGGGGAACTATAGCATATTATATATCAAATCGAAGCCCCGGACGTTAGCTTTCCAACGCAACTGAAACCGCGTCGTTTGGACCTCTGTAGCTGAATTTATAGCCGTTTGAGTGCAGAGAGGTCAGGCTGGACAGCTTAGCAATTTCTCCAACTTCTTGTATTCCTTCCACTTTTGCATGCTTCCTTTCCATCCTCCAAGCCATTCCTGCCTTATAATATCTGAAAACACTTAACACACATATCAAGACATCTAATGGTAATAAGAGAGGATTAATAATAAGCAATTATAAGATCAAAGAAGCATGTTTTCAATCATAGCACAAAATCAGGAAGGAAATATAAAACCATGCAAATATTATGAATAAGTGGGTAAAGAGTTGATGAAATCCACTCAATTGAGCACAAGATAAACCATAAAATAGTGGTTTATCAACCTCCCCACACTTAAACATTAGCATGTCCTCATGCTAAACTCAAGAGAAGCTATAAAGAAATGAAGAGGAATGGTAGAATGTATGAAATACAACCTATGAATGCAACTACATGCAAAATGTTTCTACCTACTTAGTTAAAAGTAAAAAAATCCTTCAAGAAGAAATATAAACTGGATTTCACTAATTTAAATTATGAAAATGAAGTACAAATAGACTTGCAAGAAGAAAATAGCTCATGAAAGCAGGGAACAAGGAATTGAGCATCGAACCCTCACTGGTAGTGTATACACTCTAATCACTCAAGTGTTTAAGGTTCGATTCTCTCAATTCTCTACTAACCTTGCTTTCTAAGGCTTGCTCTTCATCTAACAATCAACATAAATTTAATGCACAAATACACAAATCAAGAGGTCTTTAGAGGGTTGTAATGGGGTTAGGGTCAAGGTAGGATTGTATTTGGCCAAGTGGACTAAAATCTGAATCCTTAATTAACTTAAACTTGCCATCTAACTTTAGACAATCCATGTAATTATAATATAATATCTAACTATCCATTAACCATGTTTTCCACATATTCATGCATTCTAATTTCAAGTACAATTCATATGCATTGTTTTCAACATTTACTTTGGGGCATTTTGTCCCCTTTTTCTTATTTGCTCTTTTTTCTCTTTTTTTTATACATAATTTTTCTTTTTCTTTTATTTTTCTCAATGCATATGATTAAGTTATTGCATGCATGAATCATGTCCTAAACATTTTTTTTCACATTTTCAGAAAATTCTAACATACTCAATTCTCAAACCAATTGTTTCCAAATTCGCTTCCCCACACTTAATTTATGAGCACTCTCACTAGTCTAAGCTAACTAAGGATTCAAATTAAGGACATTATTGTTTTCCGCTTAGAGTTAATGATGTGCTAAAGTAAGGAACAAAGGGATATAATAGGCTCAAATTGGTTTGCAAAGGATAATGAAAGGTAAGGCCATATGGGTATGTAAGCTCAGTGAAACAAAGGCCTCAATCATGTAAGTGCATGCATACATTAAACCATGGAAATATAGAATTAAGCAAGACAAAGATCACAATTTTTGAGAGAAAAATACACACTAAAACAAAATTTTTGGTTGATAAAATGCAACCAATTCAAATAGGCTCAAAATCTCATAGGTTTTGTATGTTCAAGCTTTAAACCATGTTCCAGTATAATATCTCTTCAAACAAGTGTAACAAAAAATTTTATTCAAATTAGTGAAATTCTCTAAAAATTTTCTTGAAAAAGAAAATATTACTTCAACCAAGTGGTAAAATATGCAAAAATCAAACAAACATGCAAATGCAACAACTAACCTACAAAGAAAATTTAAACATTGGTGTTTGAGACAAGAAAGTACTAACCCATGGAGATCGGTATCGACCTCCCCACACTTAAAGATTGCACCGTCCTCGGTGCATGCTAAGATGTACAAGTGGATGGGGGTTGTGGTTTCTCAGCTGGGCTCTTTTTTTGTTCCTTTCCTTGCCGGCGGTTTGGGAGTAGCTTTCTCCTTTCCTTCCTTGGTGGCCATCCTGAAGAAGGGAAGAGAAAGTAAATTAAATTCAAATAGATATATAGCAAGGAAGAGAATGGAAGAGTGGTGATGGATGCACATTAGGATGTAATTGACATTAACACATGCTCTCGAGTACATGTGAAAAGCCAGCAATGAAAAATAGCCAGTGCATCGAAAGATAAGTGGATGCAGGGTGTTTATTGGCATGCCAGAAAAGGGCATGAGTAGCATAGATCAAGCATTACTTGTAATAAATTACCATGTTTGTATTGACAATTATATTCAATTAAAATAGTAAAGGGAGTTTATGAAAAGCAAGCATTAAATAGTATAAAGTATAATAGAGAAGTGCATAATGCCATATGAGCTTTTTCACAAACACATAGCATGCATGGTGAAGAAGGTATAGAAAGTAATACAGTGAACATGCAAGCAATCCTTTAAAGAAGATAATAATAATTGTCAAACATATAATGAGGAATAATGACTCAAATAAAATTCTAACACCAATGAAAATAATGCAATGAATGGAAGTATACAAATAAATGAAATAAAATAGAATGGAAATGAAAGAAAATAAGAAAGGAAAAAGAAAGAAATAAGAAAAGAGAAGAAAAATAAGGATTAGGGAAGAAAAGATAAGAAAATTGGTTGATCTGGATATTCTGTGCGCCGCCTGTGATGCGGACGCGTGAGTGACGCGGTCGCGTGGTGCGTGATAAGGTCAGATGATGCGGACGCGTGGGTCACGCGATCGCGTGGCCTGTTTTATGCGATTGGCGCGAGTGCAGCCTCGTTATCGCGCAACTCTCTGTTCGAAACTCTTTTTGCCAAAATTCTGGGTGACGCGATCGCGTGATCGACGCGATCGCGTGAGTGGCCTTTCTGTTAAAAATGACGCGGACGCGTGGGGCACGCGTTCGCGTGGTGAGGCTTGGGCTTCCAGCACGAGTCCAGCCCAACTCCAGCTCAACTTTCGGCCATACACCCTTTTTACGCCGATTTCAGGTCACGCGACCGCGTGATTGACGCGGTCGCGTAGGAGGCCATTATTCCCATATGACGCGGTCGCGTGGGGTGATTTGTGCCATTGGCACGCCTCCAGCGCTGCTCCTGTGAAACTCTCAGTTCACATTAATATTGTCTCCCATCTCCTTGCGACGCGGACGCGTCGCTGATGCGGTCGCGTCGCGTGCTCGCTTTCTTTTTTTTTTTATAATCTGAAAAATGCAGAATGCAGTGTTAATATGAATGTGATGCAAAACTCCAGGTTCAATATGACAAAATAAAATAAAATTCAAAAACAAACAAAACTAAATAAAATTAAAATTGAGAAAGGAATGATTATACCATGGTGGGTTGTCTCCCACCTAGCACTTTTAGTTAGAGTCCTTAAGTTGGACATTTGGTGAGCTTCTTGTTATGGTGGCTTGTGCTTGAACTCATCCAGGAATCTCCACCAATGTTTACGATTCCAATGTCCTCCAGGATCCCAAACTAGGCGCAAAAAGCCTTCAAGTAAGTTAAAGCATGTGACAAGGCCCCAAGAGTGCTGATTTCTAGATTGGATTCTAGGGTCCCAGACCTTGCCTTTGCACTCATCTTCTTGTTGATCATCATCATTTTTCCACTTGGGTGGTGAACAGTCGGAATTCTCACTGAGACATCCAAACAATTTCTTAGACCCATTCAGTTGAGCTTTATACCAACCTTTGCGTTTAAACTTAAAACTTCTAACCATAATGAACCTTGCAGGACAATTCTTACCACTGGCGTTGGCTTGTGAGTTTGGTGGTCCAAAGTTATGTTGAGGAAAGGGTTTATAGGCATATGGTGGTGGTTGTTGATAGTTCACTGGAGGTGGTTGTTGCCATGAGGGTTGATCAAATCCTTGTGGCTCCTCCCATCTTTGATTGTTCCAACTTTGATGCTTTTTCTCATTGTAATTTCTTCTTCTTGCAACATTATTGTAACCAGACTCATAGCCAAAGGGGTGAGAGTTCATAGTAGCAAATAAAAAAAATTAAAAACAAAAATAAAAATAAATTTAAATTAAAAGGTTATTTAAATTTTGAATTTAAAAATTAAATTTTGAAATTTGAAATTTGAAATTTTGAAATTTGAATTTTGAAATTTGAATTTTAAATTTTTGAAATTTGAATTTTTGAAATTTGAAATATGAAATTTGAAAATTTTTAAATTTAAATTTTGAAAATTTTGAAATTTGAATTTTGAAATTTGATTTTTGAAATAAGATAAGATAAGATAAAAAAGTTTAAAAATAAAAATCTGAAAATTTTTTTTTTCGAAAAAAAAATTTAATTAAAAATATTTTTGAATTTAATGAAGAAAGAGAAAAACAATAAAATGACACCCAAATTTCAAATTTTTAGATCAAAACGAAGAAAGCAACTAAGAACAGCTTGAAGGTCAAGATGAACGTGAAGAACAACTTGAAGATCAAGATGAACACTAAGAACAAATTTTTTGAAAAAAATTTTTTTTAATAACTAAATAAAAACAAATAACCTCTTAATTTATGAAAAAGCAAAAATAAAAACAAATAAACAAGAAAAAATAAAAAAAAAAAGAAATATTTACAATAACCAATAATAAGGCACACGTTTGCAATTCCCCGGCAACGGCGCCATTTTGACGTTAGGATTTTTGCTAGGAAAGAATGCCATAAAAACAGTCGCGTTGTAGATATAGTCTCTAAACCGACAAAAATCCCTTCGTATAAACGTTTTGGTTGTCACAAGTAACAAACCCCTAAATAAATTGATAAACGAAGTATTCAAACCTCAGGTCGTCTTCTCAAGGAATTGCAGGGAGGTGTTCTTATTATTGGTTATGAGTTGTAAATTGGGGTTTTGGATCAAGGTAAAAAGTATGTTGAATGACAAGTAAAATAAAATAATAACAATAAAATAAACTCTTGGCAAAGTATAAAGAACTGGAAGTCCTATCCTTGTCAATTGCGATGAGAATTGGGTTTTAATCCCACTGTGTTAACCTCTAACTATGAAGGTAAATCAAGTGGATTAATTAGCTTAATCCTCAGTCCTAGTCAATTCCTATGGAAAGACTAGAGTTATTGGAGCAACTCCCAATTTCAACCACTGCTTTATTTGACAGCTCAAGCGTTACCAATAAATCAACCAAAGCCAAAAGGGAAAAATCCAAATTATTTATATAATAAAAAGGAGCAATCATAAGTCTGAAATACCTCAAGATATATTAAATAAAAAATCAATCTAAACATAGAGAGTCATAAACAAAATTGAGAAAAGAAATAAAAAGAACATTGAACCTGGGAAGAAGTTGAAATAATAAAGTTGAAATAATAATATATCCTAATTCCTTTAAGAGGAATCCTAATCCTAAATCCTAAGAGAGAGGAGAGAACCTCTCCCTCTAAAAACTACATGAAAAGTGAATTATGGAAGCGTGATATGTATGGATGCATTCCCCCACTTTATAGCCTCTAATCTGTATTTTCTGGGCCACAAACTGGGTCAAAAACAGTCCAGAATTCGCTGGTTTTGAATTTTGCCACGCTGGATTTCCGTCACTGCGATGTGGCCGCATGGATCACGCGGTCGCGTCGCCTAACGTCAGAGGAACAATAGCATATTATATATCAAATCGAAGCCCCGGACGTTAGCTTTCCAACGCAACTGGAACCGCGTCGTTTGGATCTCTGTAGCTGAAGTTATAGCCATTTGAGTGCAGAGAGGTCAGGCTGGACAGCTTAGCAATTTCTCCAACTTCTTGTATTCCTTCCACTTTTGCATGCTTCCTTTCCATCCTCCAAGCTATTCCTGCCTTATAATATCTGAAAACACTTAACACACATATCAAGGCATCTAATGGTAATAAGAGAGGATTAATAATAAGTAATTATAAGATCAAAGAAGCATGTTTTCAATCATAGCACAAAATCAGGAAGGAAATATAAAACCATGCAAATATTATGAATAAGTGGGTAAAGAGTTGATGAAATCCACTCAATTGAGCACAAAATAAACCATAAAATAGTGGTTTATCAATATCTTCTTAAAAAAAAGTTTTCATTCTTCATCCAAAATATTTGAATGCGTTGGGAAACAATTCTCTTCTGACTTGAATTCTTTTAACTTCTTGAAAAAGTTGATTAATTAAATTAAGCTTAAAAACTTATTCTCACATCTCTTAAGTTTTGAAATTAGACTTGATAAGTGACATCGAATCAACTAGGGGAGATTCTTATGAATTGTGTGGCGTATAAATCAATGAACGTGCTTCAACTCTTTCTTAAATAATTGACTAAAGAATTAGCGATTAATTAGGTTAAAGAGAAATCGAATTACCAAGAGATTGGGATTTGATTATTAATGATTTGCCATGGATGTATCTTTGCATGATCAAGGTGAAAAGTAAAAGTATTGATCCAGAAGACTCAACATTTCTAAAACCTTAACTCTTTTAATCATATTATCTTTCAACACTTACTGGTTGCCTTTGTTTACTTCATTATTTATGTCAAAACTTTCTGAAACCCTAAATTTTGATTGTCTGACTAGAATAATTAATTAACTATTGTTTGCTTAATCTGTTAATCCTTGTAAGATCGACACTCACTCACCGTGAGTTTATTATTTGGTGCGACCTGGTGCACTTGCCGGTAGTTGTGATTGTAAAATCTGCATCAGGTTCAAAGAGGAAGTAGTATGCTAAGTTGAGAGATTACATTCTACAGCTTCTGAAGACCAACCCAAGAGCCACTATTAATATAGACATAACTCCTATGCCTAATTTTTTGCCACTTTTCAAGCGACTTTATATCTCATTTGAGGCTTACAAACAAGCACTCATACAAGGGTGTAGGCCTTTTATCGAACTGGATGAGACATTTTTTAATGGATATTATGGGAAACGGTTGCTTACAACAGTAGGACAAGATGCTAACAATTAGATCTTTCACATTATTTATGCAGTTGTTGACTCAAAAACAAGAGACAATTGGAGATAGTTTCTTGAACTCCTTCATTGTGACTTAGAAAATTATAGAGTGCATGGTTGGAACTTTATAAGTGACCAATAAAAGGTATATATTCAAGTTCTTATGTACTATCTACATTATTATGCTTTGTAAAAATTGGCTTGTTGATAGTTGTTAACTGTGACTTTGCAAGGTCTCATGCTTAGAGTCCATCATCGATTCTGTGCAATGCATATCTGAAATAACTTCACAAAAAGGTGAAAGGATAAGCAGTTAAAAGGGGCAGTATAGGAGTGCTATAGAGCTACCATTGTCCAAGAGTTTAATGCTGCAATGATGAGGTTAAAGTGGATTAACAATGTAGCCAAGGAATATTTAAATAGACTTGACCCTAGATCATGGATAAAAGCATATTTTAGCGAGTGGCCAAAGATAGACAATATGACTAATAACAACTGTGAGATATTTAAAGATAAAATCCTGAAATACAGAACCAAGCCAATTATAATAATGTTGGAAGATATTAGAACATATATCATGAGGGTCATGACAAGGAACAAGAAATCTCTGAGTGGATATATTGAGACTGTTGCACCTAGACAGCTGAGTATACTTAAGAGAGAAAAGAAAAAGAGTAATAAGTGCACTTGTTGATTTCGGCAGCTTATAGACTTGCCTTGCAGGCATGCCTCTACAACACTTGCTTTGAGAGGACGTAGGCCAGCGAATCAAATTCATAATTGGCTTAGAATGGCAGCCTATAACACCACATATCAGCTTAACATCAACCTTGTACCAAGTAAAGAGTTCTGAGATAACGCTAAAGGCTATGGTATCCACTAAAATCATGAATGCTGCAAGCATAGCTATGTGAGGGAGATTCAAGCAGTTCATTCGCACCCTAAGTTTCACACAACAACATGCAGTTGGCCCAAGACTAACAAAACTTATACTAAAAGGAGTTCCTGGCAGAGGTAGTGGCCCAAGTAAAATTGGAGTGGATTAAAAATAGGCTCACAAAAGCCCAACAAAATTGGAGGTGGGACAATGCATGGAGCAGCAACTAAAAAATAGACTATTAGAACAACTTTTGCTTGCATTTTAGTTGTTTATTTTCTACACAAGTGGTGAATTGTTATTTTAGTTATGACACTAGTTTTGCTTTCTTATGCAAAATGTAATGAAGCGGTGACTTCTATTTTGATTTGGTTATGTTTTTAGTATGTTTAGTTTGTGGCAAGTTAGTAACTTCTATGTTGGTTATATTTGATTTGTTGTGGTTATTGTAATGAAGCATTGACTTTTAATTAAGTATTTTGGTCTTTGTGGTTGTTACCATGATAATAGAATGATTTAATATTAATGACAATTACTACTATTTAGATTGAAATTTCTTTGTTATTTTGCATGTCACAGGTTAAATTCTAGAATATTTTAGTTACATCAAATTAGAATCAAACAAAACATAGTTTTTTATTTATTCAATGCAAATTACAAAATAGACATAGCCTTCCAAAGGCATTACATAATAATTTTTACCTATGAGCAAAAATCATACACAGCAACAATGTACAAATTTTCAACTCAGCAAATTTTCTAAACTATTTTTCTAATACACTTTAAATCTTCATTAATCTGATTAACTATGTTATATAGTTTTATCACATCTTTTTCTTTTGGTGTACCCTTAACTCTTTTCATAAACTTTTTTCACTCCTTTTCTCTACCCCACATTTCTGACACTTCCTTCAACTTCACCAACCGATATAAAATACTCATATCTTTGTTCAAAATTTGTGCATTTTACAGAATTAGTAGATCACAAAAAAAAAAAAGAAAACAACTCATGGAACAAACCTTAAACCCTAATTCAAAGAGTAATGCAAGATCATAATGTACCTCCCACAAAGGGCATTGAAGAAACAATCTGCTTGGATTCCAATCCATTTCAAACTTCAGTATTATTACTTCAAGCCAATGCAAATACTTGCCATTGTTGTAGTCGAATTTCTTCTTCTTCTTGTTCCTCAATAATGAAGATGCACCATCAGAAGAGCTACCACAACTTAGGAATATGGGACTCTTCATTCCATGAATTGAAGCCATATTCTTCGTTCTCTGTTAGGGTTCCACGAATTTTTACAATTTGTAAAGATGAAAGGATAAAGGTTTAGGGTTAATTTCACTTAATAAGTAATTTTAAAAAGAATTAATCCAACAAGGCAACGAATAGCCACATCACTTATTAGAATAGTGCCATCCTACACAAAAATATTACATGTATGTAGATTTGCTAACGGAGACACACGCTCATTGCAAAAATGGTGAATGCGATTATTGGAGTAAAAGAATTGTGGTGCACACATGACTCACTAAATAATTTGGGTGTAATTGCGACCAGAACTTTCAAGCATACTTTTGTCCATTTTTTCTTAGACAAAATATTTGAGATCCAATCTCAATAAAAATTCATCTTGGATGAAATTTAGGACTCATTTAATCAGAGGCGGATTGACAGGGCCTTAAGGTGGCCATGGTGCCCCAAGATTTTTTTAAAAAATTAGTAAATAGTAATAATTAATAATATTAAGTATTTTTTTATATATAATGTTAAAAAAAAATATAAGTTGCAGAATCTTATAAATTAAAGTAACTAAAACTTGTAATATGTATTGGGTATTTGGGCTATTATTTATTGGTAGCCCATTCTAATAATTAATAAAAAATAGTTCTATTATACTAGCCCAATAATAGACAATAGCCCATATTATTAATTAAAGTAGTACTAGTACATTTCTCAAACTTTTCTCTTCAAAGCATCAGAAGCTCAGAACGTGAGCGTCAGTGCACACTTTTCTCTCTTTTAGTGGCTCACATTATATATTTGTATAGACTTTTAGTCTTTCCATTCCAATTTTCTTTCCATATCAAAATTGACAAGATATATGAAGAAAAACCATTGAAGATTTGAAGTGGACAGCTAAATATTAACTATTAGATACACAACAAAGACTCAAAGAGGTATATCTCAATTTTTTTAAACTAATAACAATGTCAAGTATTATTTACATTATTTATTTAAAATAATTAATTTTTTTTATAATGGACAGTGTTCAAAGGTTGAAATGAGAGCAAAACTCAATAGAGTTATTTTTGGATGAGACTTGGAACAAAAATAATAAGGTAAATTAATAACTTTATTTTTGGTTATTATACATTTATGTTTCTAAAATTATTTGTTATTGCTCAATAGGTTTAATATTTTTTTTTAAAATAACATATATGCAATTATTATTATTTTTTTTTTTTGCTAGATAGTTCAAGTTAAGTTAAAAATGTCAAAAATGAAAATAATTCACTCATTTTCAAGAGAAAAGAGAGAATATATGATGAACAAAATTCAGCTTCAGATTCTTTGAATAATGTTCAAAATATTATTGAACAACCCAAGATATAACATGTGACACAACTTGTTGAGCAAGATATTCAACCACCTGCTTCCAAAATAACAAGGATTGAAATAGATTAAGTTAATATTGATACATTGATGCGTGATTCCAGAAAGCGTCCGCAAATTTGGAATTATCCTATCAATCAACAAGATGAAATCCGTAGAGCATATATAAAATTTGGACCATATCAATTTATTATGGATGAGTACCCTATTTCTGGTCTTGAAAGTCATCCTCGTCGTTTCAAAGCTCATTGGTTTAAGAGTTTTTCTTGGCTAAAATATTCACCAGAAGTGGATGCTGCATTTTGTCTTCCATGTTATTTATTTTCTAGAAAATCAAGTCCATTCACATCTAAGAAGGGAAGCTAATTAAATTGGCACATTAAAAAAAATAAGCAGATACCAGGTGGAGCTCTCACTTTAACTCAATTTGTAGCCTTTTACGTATGTTTGGAGCAACAACTTTAGTTCTGAAAGATTTGGCTACTAATGGATCTACATATTCTCAATGTGGTGATGCTTCTTATGCTCTTAAATCTTTATTATCATTTGATTTTGTTTTCATTTTACATATGACGAAAGAAATCATGGGAATCACTGATAAATTTTGTCAAGCATTGCAACAAAAATCTCAATACATTTTGAATGCTATGCATCTGATTTCTAGTACAAAGTCATTGATTTAACAGTTAAGAGATGGTAGTTGGGGAGCACTTTTGGAGAAAGTTAGTTCTTTCTGCAATGATCATGCTATTCAGATACCTGATATGGGTGCTTTTTTTAGTGATATAATTCGGTCTTGTCGTAAAAAGGATGTTATCACTGTTGAACACCACTACTGTGTTGACATTTTTACCAGCGTGACAGATTTTCAATTGAAAGAGCTAAATAGTAGATTTAGTGAGCAAGCAACCGAACTCCTCATATTGAGTACATCTTTGGATCCTAAAAATGCTTTCAAGTTATTCAGTATTTGCAACCTATGCAATCTTGCAAAGAATTTCTATTATTTAGATTTTTCTGAGTAAGAGAAGATTCAATTGGATTATGAGTTACAACATTATGAACTTGATTTGGTTAAAGCCCCAGATTTTCAGAATTTGTCTACTGTTGCTGAATTGTGTCAAAAATTGATAGAGACAGAAAAAATCAAATATGTATCTGTTGAGTTAAGAAATTAACTAAATTAATTAGTGATGACAAACATTATTTTTGGGAAAAATAAATAATTAGTGTTGATTAATTATATTTACTTATTACTAATTGTTTATTATTGCAGGCCAAAATTCCATAGCCCAAATGGAATGAAAAGCAATCAGCAAGGTTGGTGGGCTGAAAGCAAAAATCAGAAGCCCAAAAGAAACAAAGCCAAAGAAATCAAAACGGGTTACTTAATGGAAATCCAATCCAAGCCCGTATCCATCCCACAAAGCTTCTCTTGTAAGATTGAAGTCTTCACTCTTTCAATGTGCAACGTTCCTCTCCTCTCTGACCAAGTCAAATCAGAACTTCAGAAAAGTAAGAAAGAGAAAGAGAAAGAGCTTCTTCACCAAGCTAGTCACCAAAGAAGCAAGAAAGAGAAGGATTAAGCCTGAAACACAGAAATCTAAATTAGAAAATCCAAACCAAATCAAGCTTAGGTTATAGGTAAATCTGTTCTTCCCTGCTGTGTATCTACGGTCTTAAACAAGACTTGGGGACCAAGTTGGTTTTCAAGGGCTCAGATCAAGTTGACCATTGGAAGATCTCTATGGTTGCTGCTATATGGCTTTCAGTCAAGGTGAGGAAATCAGAAGGAAAGTTTCCATTCTGAGGATTTAGGAGAAAAAATGAATCAGTGGGTTGGTGAAGCTCAAGGCTCAAGGTGTTGACCTTGGAAAAAGAACCAAGCAACATGCAAGGAGATAAAAGATGATTTTTTGTTCATTCAGAAACCAAGGAGAGAAAACCAGAGTTTAAGAATAGTGTTCTGCAAAGAAGTTCCTCTACTTGGATAATACTTTCTTTCAAAGAAGCATTCGGCCAATACTGAAGAACTGTATCTGAGGTTTGCGAATCTGGTTTTTCACATAGCAAAGAGGCTGCTGATGAAGTCAATCTCCTTCATGTTTTACAGATTGTAATGTACTTTTCTATGTTTATCTTTCTGTAATTTCTTGTGAGAAAAGGCATTGTGAGAAAGCTCAAGTAAAAGCCATGAGTGGAAAAAGGCTGAGTGAAATACTTGAGAGAAAAGCCTAGAGTCATTTTCAGATTTCTTTAGGTGTGTTTATGTCTTGTATCTTGTACCTGTGAGGTATCCCTTTCTTAGTTGGGTTAGCACTAAGAGTGAATAGTTAGGTATTAGCATAGCCAATGTCAAGTTAGGTTAGAACTTGAGTGTGAAAGGATTGGGTCAATCCTGTGAAATTGGTGTATGTAATACTGTTAACTATAGTGAAATTCTTCCATAGTTGTGGAGGAGACTGGATGTAGGTTGCATAGCACAAGGCAACCGAACCAGGATACATGCTGGTGTTAGCTTTTCTCTTCTCTACTAAGTTCTGTTTTTTTATATTCATGAGACAAAAATAAATTGTCTCATAAATTTCCGCTGCTGAGTTCAAACAGAACCCGAATTGAAAGTTTGTTTAAAAAGGGTAATAACAGCAACTAAAAAGAAGGCATAGATTCAACTCCCCTTCTCTAAGCCTACCACAACCTTCAATTAGTATCAGAGTTAAGGTCTCAAGAATCAAGCTTAACCACTTGGAGCAAAAGCTTCCACCTCCGAGTCATGAGAGATGGAGAGATTCCTCTCAAGGGTGCATCAAGACCACTTCTATGAAGTTGTGGCCAAGAAGAAAGTGATCCCTGAGGTCCCTTTCAAGAGGGAAGCCGGTTCAACTAAAAAGGCATGACCTCAAGCCCATTACTAAGAAAATGATGGAGAAAACAAGAGAACCTCATCAAGAGCATGAGGAAATTCCTCATCATGAAATCCCTAAGATACCTCAAGGGATGCATCTTCCTCCACAAAACTAATGGGAGCAAATCAACACCTCCCTAGGAGAATTAAGTTCCAACGTGGGACAACTAAGGGTGGAGCACCAAGAGCATTCCATCCTCCTCCATGAAATTAGAGAAGATCAAAGAACCATGAGAGAGGAGCAACAAAGGCAAGGAAGGATAAAGTGAGATGCCAAAACTGTTCAGAAGCAAAAAGCTAAAAGCCCCGCTCATCTAATTAATACTGATCTTCATAAATGTTTTTGGAATTCATTGTATATTCTCTTCTTTTTATCCTATTTTATTTTCAGTTGCTTGGGGACAAGTAACAATTTAAGTTTGGTGTTGTGATGAGCGGATAATTTATACGCTTTTTAGCATTGTTTTTAGTATGTTTTTAGCATGTTTTAGTTAGTTTTTATTATATTTTTATTTAAAATTCACTTTTCTGGACTTTACTATGAGTTTGTATATTTTTCTGTGATTTCAGGTATTTTCTGGCTGAAATTGAGGGACCTGAGCAAAAATCTGATTCAGAGGCTGAAAAGGACTGCAGATGCTATTGGATTCTGACCTCCCTGCACTCGAAGTGGATTTTTTAGAGCTACAGAAGCCCAATTGGCGCGCTCTCAATTGCGTTGGAAAGTAGACATCCAGGGCTTTCCAGAAATATATAATAGTTCATACTTTGCCCAAGATTTGATGGCTCAAATTGGCGTTCAAAGTCAGCATCAGAATTCCCAGCGTTAAACGCCGGAACTGGCACCAAAGTGGGAGTTAAACGCCCAAACTGGCACAAAAGCTGGCGTTTAACTCCAGGAAAAGTCTCTACACGAAAATGCTTCAATGCTCAGCCCAAGAACACACCAAGTGGGCCCGAAAGTGGATATTTACGTCATTTACTCATTTTTGTAAACCCTAAGCTACTAGTTCTCTATAAATAGGACCTTTTGCTATTGTATTTTTAATCTTAGTCTAATCTTTGAGTAGTTCTATGCTAATTCTTGAGAATCCGGAAGGTCTAAACCTTGTCTGTGGTATTCTGAGTAGGATTCAAGGATTGAATGACTGTAACGAGCTTCAAACTCGTGATTGTGGGGCGTTAGTGACAGACGCAAAAGAATCACTGGATTCTATTCCGACATGATCGAGAACCGACAGATGAATATCCGTGCTGTGACAGAGTGCGTTGAACATTTTCACTGCGAGGACAGGATTGTAGCCACTGACAACGGTGATGCCCAACATACAGCTTGCCATGGAAAGGATTAAGAAGGATTGGATGAAGACAGTAGGAAAGCAGAGAGACGGGAGGGACAAAGCATCTTCATACGCTTATCTGAAATTCTCACCAATGAATTACATAAGTATCTCTATCTTTATTTTATGTTTTATTTATCTTTTAATCATTCATCCTCCATAACCATTTGAATCCGCCTGACTGAGATTTACAAGATGACCATAGCTTGCTTCATACCAACAATCTCCGTGGGATCGACCCTTACTCACGTAAGGTTTATTACTTGGACGACCCAGTGCACTTGCTGGTTAGTTGTGCGAAGTTGTGATAAAGAGTTGAGATTACAATTGAGCGTACCATGTTGATGGCGCCATTGATGATCACAATTTCGTGCACCAAGTTTTTGGCGCCGTTGCCGGGGAATTAAATGTCCTAACTACAGTTTCGCATTTGTTCCCTGCAATAACAGTGCCAAGTTTTGATCCGGCAACAACACCAAGTTTTTGGCGCCGTTGCCGGGGATTGTTCGAGTTTGGACAACTGACGGTTCATCTTGTTGCTTAGATTAGGTACTTCTCCTTTTTATTTTTCGAAAAAATTTTTTCAAAAATACAAAAAGATTTTCTAATTTTGTTCTTCAGAGTTTTTAAGAATGAATTCTAGAGTTTCATGATGATTTGTTGAAGTCTGGCTGGCTGAGAAGCCATGTCTAATCTTTTGGACCGAGGTTTCAACTTATCATCACAAGAGCTTGTTGATTTCTATCAATTTTGCTGTTGAAAGCAATGATATGCTAAAGCTTGGCTGGCCATTGGCCATGTCTAGTGTTTTAGACCGGAACTTTCATTGAAGGCTTGGCTGGTTAGTAAGCCATGTCTAATTCCTGGACCGAAGTCTTAGACTAGCATTGCAATGATTCCTGGAATTCTTATTAAAAGTTTTGATTCTCTTTATTTTCTTCTCTATATAATTCTCGAAAATCACATTACAAATTTTAAAACCATAAAAACCAAAAATATTTTATGTTTCTTGTTTGAGTCTAGTATTAATTTTTAAGTTTGGTGTCCTGCATGCATTGTTTATTTGATCTTAGTTGCATTTTTATTGTTTCTCATCATCAAAAAATTCAAAAATATTTTTCAAAACTATGTCTTTTCAAGTCAATAATACAGAGAATTGAAGATTCAGAATATTCAGCAGAGGAATCAAACAGAAAAAGCTGGGCGTTCAAAACGCCTAGTGAAGAAGGAAAACTGGCGTTTAAACGCCAGCCAGGGTACCTGGCTGGGCGTTTAACGCCGAAAAAGGTAGAGATTTGGGCGTTAAATGATAGAATGGGCACCATTTTGGGCGTTTAACACCAGGATGATACTAGAGGGAAGATTTTGTTTTTAATTCACATTTTTTTTCAAGTTTTCATTTTTTTTTAAATCAAATCTTTTTCAAATCATATCTTTTCAATCATATCTCTTTCAAAATCAATTTCTTTCCATTTTATATCTATTTTTACCATTTTCAAAAATCCTTGCTTCAATTCAAGATTTACTTCAAAAATTTTCAAGTTGTTACTTGCCTATTAAGAAAGGATCAAATTTTAAATTTTAGAATCATATCTTTTAACTTCTTGATAGTCAAGTAATCAACTTTAATTTTAAAAATCTTCTTTTTCTAAATTGATTTTCAATCATATCTTTTCAAACATATCTTTTCAATCATATCTTTTTCAAAATTAATTTTTTCAATCATATCTTTTTCTAATTTCAAAATCTTTTTCAAAAATCACTTTATTTCTTTCCCAATCTTAGTTTTCAAAAATCTCAATCAAATTTTCAAATTTCTTTTTAAAATCTTTTAATTAATTTTCGAAAATTCTTCCCCTCTTTTCACATCCTTCTATTTAAAGGACTAAAACTCCTCATCAAGGTGCAATTCGAACTCTATCCCTCTTGATAAGTTCGAATTCCCTCTTCTCCACCTCCTCCTTCTATTCTTCTTTTCCTCTGACACCTCAAGGAATCTCTATACTGTGACATAGAGGATTCCCTACTTTCTTGTTCTCTTCTCTTTCATATGAGCAGGAACAAAGATAAAGGCATACTTGTTCAAGCTGATCCTGAACCTAAAAGGACCTTGAAGAGAAAGCTAAGAGAAGCTAAAGAACAATTCTATTTAGAGGTCCTAACATGACTCTTCAAAGAAGAAGAAACCATGGCAGCCGAAAACAACAACAATGCCAACAATGCAAGGAAGGTGCTTGGTGACTTTACTGCACCTACTCCTGATTTCTATGGGAGAAGCATCTCAATCCCTGCCATTGGAGCAAACAACTTTGAGCTTAAGCCTCAATTATTTTCTCTAATGCAACAGAATTGCAAGTTTCATGGACTTCCATTGGAAGATCCTCATCAGTTCTTAGCTGAATTCTTGCAAATCTGTGACACTGCCAAGACCAATGGGGTTGACCCTGAGGTCTATAAACTTATGCTATTCCCTTTTGCTGTAAGAGACAAAGCTAGGATATGGTTGGATTCACAACCTAAGGAAAGCCTGAACTCTTGGGAAAAGCTAGTCAATGCCTTCTTGGCAAAGTTCTTTCCACCTCAAAAATTGAGTAAGCTTAGAGTGGAAGTCCAAACCTTCAGACAGAAGGAAGGTGAATCCCTCTATGAAGCTTGGGAAAGATACAAACAATTAATCAGAAAGTGTCCTTCTGACATGCTTTCTGAATGGAGCATCATAGGTATCTTCTATGATGGTCTGTCCAAGATGTCATTGGACAGCTCTGCTGGAAGATCGCTTTATCTGAAGAAGACGCCTGCAGAAGCTCAGGAACTCATTGAAATGGTTGCAAATAACCAATTCATGTACACTTCTGAGAGGAATCCTGTGAATAATGGGACAAGTCAGAAGAAAGGAGTTCTTGAGATTGATACTCTGAATGCCATATTGGCTCAGAACAAAATATTGACTCAGCAAGTCAATATGATTTCTCAAAGTCTGTCTGGAATGCAAGCTGCACCAGGCAGTACTAAGGACACTTCATCTGAAGAAGAAGCCTATGATCCTGAGAACCCATCAATGGAAGAGGTGAATTACATGGGTGAACCCTATGGAAACACCTACAATCCTTCATGGAGAAACCATCCAAATCTCTCATGGAAGGACCAAAAGAGGCCTCAACAAGGCTTCAACAACAACAATGGTGGAAGAAACAAGTTTAGCAATGGCAAGCCTTTTCCATCATCTTCTCAGCAGCAGACAGAGAACTCTAAGCAGAACCACTCTGACTTAGCAACCACGGTCTCTGATCTAATTAAGACCACTCAGAGTTTCATGACTGAAACAAGGTCCTCCATTAGAAATTTGGAAGCACAAGTGGGTCAGCTGATCAAGAAAGTTACTGAACTCCCTCCTAGTACTCTTCCAAGCAATACAGAAGAGAACCCAAAAGGAGAGTGCAAGGCCATAAACAAAATCAAAATGGCCGAATTTGGAGAGGAGGAAGAGGCAGTGATCGCCACTGAGGAAGACCTCAATGGACGTCCACTGGCCTCCACTGAGTTTCCTAATGAGGAACCATGGGAATCTGAGGCTCACACTGAGACCATAGAGATTCCATTGGATTTACTTCTGCCATTCATGAGCTCTGATGAGTATTCCTCCTCTGAAGAGGATGAAGATGTTACTGAAGAGCAAGTTGCTAAGTACCTTGGAGCAATCATGAAGCTAAATGACAAGTTATTTGGTAATGAGACTTGGGAGGATGAACCCCCTTTCCTCACCAAAGAACTGGATGACTTGACTAGGCAGAGATTACCTCAAAAGAGACAGGATCCTGAAAAGTTCTCAATACCTTGTACCATAGGCACCATGACCTTTGAGAAGGCTCTGTGCGACCTAGGGTCAAGTGTAAACCTCATGCCTCTCTCTGTAATGGAGAAGCTAGGGATCGCAATGTTATATCTATCTATTTTCCATTGTTATTTTATGTTTTCTGTAGGTTGATGATCATGTGAAGTCACAAAAACAATTGAAAAAGCAAACACAGAATGAAAAACAGAGAAAAAAACAGCACACCCTGGAGGAAAAGCTTGCTGGCGTTTAAACGCCAGTAAGGGCAGCAGATGGGCGTTTAACGCCCAGTCTGGCATCATTCTGGGCGTTTAACGCAAGAAAGGGGCACCAGACTAGCGTTTAACGCCAGAAATGGGCAAGGAGCTGGCGTTAAATGCCAGAAAAGGGCAACAGCCCGGCGTTTAACGCCAGAATTGGCAGAAAGGGCGTTTTTGCACACCACTCGGTGCAAGGATGAGCTATCATTGACACCTCAAGATCAGTGGACCCAACAGGATCCCCACCTACCCCACCACTCTCTCTCTTCTTCACCCATTCACCAATCACCTCAATACCTCTTCCCCAAAAACCCCTCACCTACCAAATCCCACCATTCTCTTCACCACTCACATCCATCCTACATAAAACCCCACCTACCTCACCATCCAAATTCAAACCACTTTCCCTCCCAAACCCACCCATACTATCCAAACCCTACACCCCTCTCAACTCCTGTAAATCTATCTTCATTCCTTCATTTTCACACAACCTCAACACCACTTCTCCCCCATGGCCGAACCACAAAGCCTCCTCCATCTCCTCCATTTTTCTTTTTTTCTACTCTTTTTTTTCTTCTTTTCCTCGAGGATGAGCAAAGCTTCTAAGTTTGGTGTGGTAAAAGTGTTGCTTTTTGTTTTTCCATAACCATTTATGGCACCTAAGGCCGGAGAAACCTCTAGAAAGAGGAAAGGGAAGGCAAAAGCTTCCACCTCCGAGTCATGGGAGATGGAGAGATTCCTCTTAAGGGTGCATCAAGACCACTTCTATGAAGTTGTGGCCAAGAAGAAAGTGATCCCTGAGGTCCCTTTCAAGAGGAAAGCCGGTTCAACTAAAAAGGCATGACCTCAAGCCCATCACTAAGAAAAGGATGGAGAAAATAAGAGAACCTCATCAAGAGCATGAGGAAATTCCTCATCATGAAATCCCTGAGATACCTCAAGGGATGCATCTTCCTCCACAAAACTATTGGGAGCAAATCAACACATCCCTAGGAGAATTAAGTTCCAACATGAGACAACTAAGGGTGGAGCACCAAGAGCATTCCATCCTCCTCCATGAAATTAGAGAAGATCAAAGAACCATGAGAGAGGAGCAACAAAGGCAAGGAAGAGACATTGAGGAGCTCAAGAACTCCATAAGATCTTCAAGAGGAAGAACAAGCCGCCATCACTAAGGTGGACCCGTTCTTTAATCTCCTTGTTCTTTACTTTCCTGTTTTTCGAATTTTTTATGCTTATGTTTATCTATGTTTGTGTCTTATGATCATTAGTGTCTTAGTGTCTATGCCTTAAAGCTATGAGTGTCCTATGAATCCATCACCTTTCTTAAATGAAAAATGTTTTTAATTGAAAAAGAAAAAGAAGTGCATGAATTTCAAATTTTAAAACAGTTTAATTATCTTGATGTGATGGTAATACTATTGTTTTTCTGAATGAATGCTTGAACAGTGCATATTTTTGAATTTGATTGTTTATGAATGTTAAAATTGTTG
>NC_029789.2:16133651-16154995 GCF_000816755.2 Arachis ipaensis | reverse complement strand
CCTTAAAGCTATGAAAATGAATCCATCACCTTTCTTAAATGAAAAATGTTTTTAATTGAAAAAGAAAAAGAAGTGCATGAATTTCAAATTTTAAAACAGTTTAATTATCTTGATGTGGTGGCAATGCTATTATTTTTCTGAATGAATGCTTGAACAGTGCATATTTTTGAATTTGATTGTTTATGAATGTTAAAATTGTTGGCTCTTGAAAGAATGAAAGGAAAAGGAGAAATGTTATCTGATGATCTGAAAAATCATAAAATTGATTCTTGAAGCAAGAAAAAGCGGTGAAAAGCTTGCAAAAAAAAACAAGTAGAAAAAGCCAATACCCCTTTAAACCAAAAGGCAAGGGTGATAAAAAGGATCCAAGGCTTTGAGCATCAGTGGATAGGAGGGCCCACAGGAATAAAATCCTGGCCTAAGCGGCTAAAACAAGCTGTCCCTAACCATGTGCTTGTGGCGTGAAGGTGTCAAGAGAAAACTTGAGACTGAGCGGTTAAAGTCGAGGTCCAAAGCAAAAAGAAGAGTGTGCTTAAGAACCCTGGACACCTCTAATTGGGGACTCTAGCAAAGCTGAGTCACAATCTAAAAAGGTTCACCCAGTTATGTGTCTGTGGCATTTATGTATCCGGTGGTAATACTGGAAAACAAAGTGCTTAGGGCCACGGCCAAGACTCATAAAGTAGCTGTGTTCAAGAATCAACATACTTAACTAGGAGAGTCAGTAACACTATCTGGACTCTGAGTTCCTATAGATGCCAATCATTCTGAACTTCAAAGGATAAAGTGAGATGCCAAAACTGTTCAGAAGCAAAAAGCTAAAAGCCCCGCTCATCTAATTAATACTGATCTTCATAGATGTTTTTGAAATTCATTGTATATTCTCTTCTTTTTATCCTATTTTATTTTCAGTTGCTTGGGGACAAGCAACAATTTAAGTTTGGTGTTGTGATGAGCGGATAATTTATACGCTTTTTAGCATTGTTTTTAGTATGTTTTTAGCATGTTTTAGTTAGTTTTTATTATATTTTTATTAGTTTTTATTTAAAATTCACTTTTCTGGACTTTACTATGAGTTTGTGTGTTTTTCTGTGATTTCAGGTATTTTCTGGCTGAAATTGAGGGACCTGAGCAAAAATCTGATTCAGAGGCTGAAAAGGACTGCAGATGCTGTTGGATTCTGACCTCCATACACTCGAAGTGGATTTTCTGGAGCTACAGAAGCCCAATTGGCGCGCTCTCAATTGCATTGGAAAGTAGACATCTAGGGCTTTCCAGCAATATATAATAGTCCATACTTTGCCCAAGATTTGATGGCCCAAATTGGCGTTCAAAGTCAGCATCAGAATTCCCAGTGTTAAACGCCGGAACTGGCACCAAAGTGGGAGTTAAACGCCCAAACTGGCACAAAATCTGGCGTTTAACTCCAGGAAAAGTCTCTACATGAAAATGCTTCAATGCTCAGCCCAAGCACACACCAAGTGGGCCCGAAAGTGGATATTTACGTCATTTACTCATTTTTGTAAACCCTAAAGGGTAGCCATAAAATTGAAATTATCAAGCTAGCATTCCCCAAAGCTGATGAAAAACTTAATTGGGATGGTGTAGCATTCATGAAGATGAATAATCTCAGAACAATTGTTATTAATAAAGGTGACTTTTCAGACAGTCCCAAACATCTTCCAAATAGTTTGAAAGTGCTTAAATGGAGAGGATATCCTTCACAAATTTTCCCATTTGATTTTTATCCAAAGGAAATAGCCATATTGTGGTTACCAGATAGTTCCATATCATCACTCATTAGTTTCTTTCAGAAGCAAAAGGCAAGTACAATACAAGAAGTCTATTTTTTTATAATCATGAACATTAATTTATCCATTTTAAGCTTATTTATTTGATTTATATTACTTTTTCTTTGGCAGGAGTTTATGAATTTGAGAGTTTTGAATTTCAGCAATTGCCAGCACCTAGAACAAATACCTGATTTATCTGTTGCCCCACATTTGGAAGAATTGTCTTTCTGTTGGTGTAAGAACTTAACTGAAGTTTATAAATCAGTTGGGTTGCTAAATAAACTTAGAATGTTGGATGCAAAGGGTTGTTGCAAGCTTAGGAGTTTTGCAGACCTTATGTTGCCTGCTCTCCAGCAACTCCGCGTTTCGTCTTGTTCAAGTCTTGAGAGTTTTCCAGAAATATTAGGGAAGATGGAAAGTTTAACAAAACTTGAGTTAGAATAAACTCCAATAAAAGAATTCCCACCTTCAATTCGTTATATTACTAGGCTTGAAAGATTAGAATTGTGGCACTCTAAGATTGTTCTGTTGCCAAGTAGCATTTTTCTGATGAAAGAGCTTAAGTGCTTGAGAATTCAAAACTGTGATGGTTTGCTGTTACATTCACAAGAGAAAGTTGAGGAGCAAATAAGCTCAGTTGTGTTTTCCAATCAGCAACACTTTGATTTCAGAAACTGCAATGTATCAAATGAGTTTCTTCAAAGGAGTGTTCCTTGGTTAGTCAATGTGAAAGAGCTGAATCTATCATCCAACAGTTTCACAATTCTTCCTGCATGCATTGAAGGATGTACCTTCTTGAAGGTACTTATTTTGGATTATTGTGGGAATCTTCGAGAAGTCGGAGGGATTCTACCAAACATTGAAAAATTCTCTGCAAGAAGATGCATATTCTTAAAATTCTCTGTATGTGTTATTACCTGGAGCTGGAGGCGATGAAGAGGATGATCTGAGAAGGAATCAGCAGCAGCAGTTTAAAGCTCAGGCGATGAAGAGGATGATATTAGCTTTTAGGGTTTTAATTGGACCAGGGACCAGATTGGGTACAAAATTCAGATTTGCCACATCAGCTAGCCGTTGCTGGCTCCAGCGTGGCATTGGAGGTGCCAGATCATCCCTCCGTTTGCTGAATTGGCGCCGGAAAGGGTTGCAGGACAACTATGGGTCCCGGAGCTAAATGTCAGGGATGCTGTTAGGGAATTTTGAAAGTCAAGGACAAGTATGGGTAACTCGCCCAATCTCAAGGACCACTTTGGGGTTTTAGTCTCCATAACCATTTGAATCTGCCTGACTGAGATTTACAAGATGACCATAGCTTGCTTCATACCAACAATCTCTGTGGGATCGACCCTTACTCACGTAAGGTTTATTACTTGGATGACCCAGTGCACTTGCTGGTTAGTTGTGCGAAGTTGTGATAAAGAGTTGAGATTACAATTGAGCATACCATGTTTATGGCGCCATTGATGATCACAATTTCGTGCACCAGTTCTCTTATGTACTTAACTTCCTCTAGACCCGACATTGTGCAAAGTGTTGGATTGTGTTCTAGGTTCCAATCCAAACCAAAAGAGTCACATCTTTCTGCAGTTAAAAGGATCATTAGATATATTCATGGCACATCCAGTTTCGGTCTTTGGTATCCTAAGATTGATGATTTTTCTGTAGTTGGTTATTGTGATGCAGATTTTGCTGGCGATAGAGTTGATAGAAGAAGCACTTCAGGCTTACGTTGCTTCCTTGGGAAGTCCTTGAATGTTTGGTCCAGTAAGAAACAGCCAACTGTGGCTTTATCCACTGCAGAGGCTGAGTATATTGCTGCTGCTTCTTGTTGTTCTCAGCTTTTATGGTTAAAAACACAGCTTGCTGATTACAAATTAAAGGCTGAAAATATTCCCTTAATGTGTGATAATATGAGTGCCATTAATATTTCTAAAAATCTAATTTTGTACTCTAGGACTAAGCATATTGAAGTAAAATTTCACTCAATAAGAGAACATGTCCAAAAGGGTGATATTATTATTCAATTTGTTAAATCAGAAGAGCAATTAGCAGATATTTTTACAAAACCACTTGCTGAGGACAGATTCTGTATGCTTAGGACTTGTCTAGGTATTTTGAGTTATGATTCTTTATTTTGAAAAATGCTAATGTGTTTGCTGGAGCTTTTTTTTCTCATGAACAGGTATGAGACAATTCTGGGCAGAAGAAGAGCGTTCCCCCTTAATCAGCGTGATCTGGGCTTATTTCAAGTGCAAAATGATTTGGACCATCTTCAAAAATCAGAACTAGAGTGGTCCAATGTGTTTCCATTAAATCCAACTATCCCTGGGCCCATATATGAATGTCACAATTTTTTGTTAGGATTATTTTTTTTGATGGGCTGTGTGATTAAAATATCTTTTGAAAGGATTTTAATTTTTATCCAAAAGGATTTTCAGTTTGATTTATTTTTTGGTTTTATTTCAAAATTTAAAATTAATTTCTAGTTTTATTTTAAAATCAAATAAAATCTTTCTTTTATGAGGTCATGCCTTTTCAAGTCTTTTCAAATGGTGATGCAGTTGCATGGTTTTGGAAATCTACTTTTGGGGTACGGTTACCAACACTCCCTCTCTTCCCTCCATAACTTCTCCTCAAATTCTTCAGTTTCTTCCCACTCTCTTTATGGCTTCTCTTCCCTCAAAAGCCTAAATATCACCAAATGAGGAAGAAAACCATTGCTAAAAAGCCTCCTCGTGAAAAAATCTTCAAGCCTCTCACAAAGCCCTCAACCCGCTCTCACGACCGAACCTTCACTCCATCTCCTTCTCCTCCTACCTCTCCTCCTCGGTGTGATCCCATGGCACGAACCAAGAATCCCTCTAGGGTTACTCCTTCCGCCAAGAAGACACCACAGACGAAAGAACCTCCATCCAAGCCAGGGTCATCGAAACCGAGTTCATCCAAGGGGAAGCGACCAGCCACACCAGAACCTCCACCCGAGTCTACACAACCAAAGTCTAGGTCTGTTCCATCACGTTCTCAAAGAGGTAAAACTCGAGTTCCTCTTAAGTCAGTTAAAGAACCAGACATTGACCCTTTTGATCACAAAGCTCACTTTTTGACTTCTCATTCGAACTATAACCCTTATAGATTCAAATCTGCCATGAACAATGATTTTTTTGAAGGGGTTATCCAGTATCGTACCCTATGTCCCTCTTTTCTCGCTGATTTGCCATCTTTGAAAAGAAAAGGTTTTCCATTTGTTGATAACTTGATTTTTCTAGACTGGAATCACCTTTTTGACATCAAAAAGCCTGTTTATCCCTTGTTGGTCAAAGAATTTTATGCAAACATGACTTATCATGAAGGCACTGCTCACTCATATGTAAAGGGCCGAGACATAGTTTTAAATAATAAAACTATCAGTGATGCTTTGAAGTACACTGATGTTGGGCCTTGTGCTTACACTTCGGTTAAGTGGGATGAAGGTGTTGGAATTTCTTATCATGATGCATTGGCACACATCTGTGAACATGTTTCTCTAATTGATGGCATTACATCCACTCACAAAGCCCTAGGATATGAGCGTGCTCAATTGCACCGAATGGTCAACCACATTATTCTGCCTCAAAGCGGCTCATATCAAAGGGTTTCCTACACTGATACTCTTGTTTTATATGCCCTTCTCACCAAAACTGAAATTTCATTTGCATACTTGATGGTTAGATATATGTTTGACTCTGTTAGGACTGAAAAGGACAAAGCACTTCCTTATGGCATGTTTCTAACTTGCATATTTGAGTATTTTGGTGTTGACTTGACCAATGAGAATTATGAAAATAGACATTCATACCTAAAGGGGGGTGGTTCAGTGAAACAGAACAAAGGACCCACTAGATCTGAAAGAGTTGTCCTAGATGATGAAGATGATGATTTTATACCTGAGGATTCTCCTGCTCCTTCCACTGAGGGTACTTCCATCTCCACTGGAAAGAAATCTGCTCTGCTGAATATGGTCAAGGATGTCGCTCAAGAGTTTGTTTCCCAATCAAATCACTTGATTGAAATGAGCAAAGAACAAAGGAAACTGGCCAGCAAGCATGAGAACTTCCTGAAGAAATCAAGGGATAGGGTGGCTGTGCTCATGACATTCATTGATAACTTTCAAAATGATGAAGACATTGCCACTGATGTTGAAGAGGAGGCTGCTTCGGAGGGGAATGGTTCTGATGCCTAGGATTTGTCTCATAAAACTGTTGCTGCTGCTCTCTTTTTGTCTCATGAATTCTGTTTCTTTAGCTACTTTTGAACTGTTTCATTTTGGATGACTGTAATAACTCTAGATATTGCTGCACCTTTGGTAGTTTAGTCAGTACTTTGCACTATGAGCTAACTCATTTCTGCAGGATGCAAGACTTTAATTTTTTGTTGATCTTGCTTATTATCCACCCTTGATGACAAAAGGGGGAGTAATAGCAATAGGATAGATCCTAGTACTTCTTTTGGGATTTTTGCTGCATTAATACTTGATTTCACATGCTGAATCATTTTGCTGATGATATTAGCTTGATGTTGGGCTGATTATGTGATGTTGCTTATCTGATATCCCTTAGCCAAGATAAATGTATTTTAGCCCTTTATTGTGCTCTCTTTAAGATCAAAGAAAAATAGGAACAAAGAGGAAAGCACAAATTCAGGGAGAGCTAATCTTGAAAAGGAAAGGGGGAGCAACATAAGAGCAAATGACAAAAATCAAAGGGAGTTTCTATACCTTACTCAATTTATTTCCTTTTTGATTATTACTTAAATCTTGTTTGTCATCAAGGGAAAGATTGTTGAGTTAAGAAATTAACTAAATTAATTAGTGATGATAAACATTATTTTTGGGCAAAATAAATAATTAGTGTTGATTAATTATATTTACTTATTACTAATTGTTTATTGTTGTAGGCCAAAATTTCATAGCCCAAATGGAATGAAAAGCAATCAGCAAGGTTGGTGGGCTGAAAGCAAAAATCAGAAGCCCAAAAGAAACAAAGCCAAAGAAATCAAAACGGGTTGCTTAATGAAAATCCAATCCAAGCCCGTATCCATCCCACAAAGCTTCTCTTGTAAGATTGAAGTCTTCACTCTTTCAATGTGCAATGTTCCTCTCCTCTCTGACTAAGTCAAATCAGAACTTCAGAAAAGTAAGAAAGAGAAAGAGAGAGAGCTTCTTCACCAAGCTAGTCACCAAAGAAGCAAGAGAGAGAAGGATTAAGCCTGAAACACAGAAATCTAAATCAGAAAATCCAAACCAAATCAAGCTTAGGTTATAGGTAAATCTTTTCCTCATACATACAACTCGGTTACATCTCTTCTTCCCAACTCTCTGCTCTATCCGAAATGGGATACAAAGGAAAGAGGATTTCTGTTCTTCTCTGCTGTGTATCTACAGTCTTAAACAAGACTTGGGGACCAAGTTGGTTTTCAAGGGCTCAGATCAAGTTGACCATTGGAAGATCTCTATGGTTGCTGCTATATGGCTTTCGGTCAAGGTGATAAAATCAGAAGGAAAGTGTCCATTCTGAGGATTTAGGAGAAAAAGTGAATCAGTGGGTTGGTGAAGCTCAAGGCTCAAGGTGTTGACCTTGGAAGAAGAACCAAGCAACATGCAAGGAGATAAAAGATGACTTTCTGTTCATTCAGAAACCAAAGAGAGAAAACCAGAGTTTGAGAATAGTGTTCTGCAAAGAAGTTCCTCTACTTGGATAATGCTTTCTTTCAAAGAAGCATTCGGCCAATACTAAAGAACTGTATCTGAGGTTTGCGAATCTGGTTTTGCAAATAGCAAAGAGGCTGCTGATGAAGTCAATCTCCTTCATGTTTTACAGATTGTAATGTACTTTTCTATGTTTATCTTTCTGTAATTTCTTGTGAGAAAAGGCATTGTGAGAAAGCTCAAGTAAAAGCCATGAGTGGAAAAAGGTTGAGTGAAATACTTGAGAGAAAAGCCTAGAGTCATTTTCAGATTTCTTTAGGTGTGTTTATGTCTTGTATCTTGTACCTGTGAGGTATCCCTTTCTTAGTTGGGTTATCACTAAGAGTGAATAGTTAGGTATTAGCATAGCCAATGTCAAGTTAGGTTAGAACTTGAGTGTGAAAGGATTGGGTCAATCCTGTGAAATTGGTGTATGTAATACTGTTAACTATAGTAAAATTTTTCCATAGTTGTGGAGGAGACTGGATGTAGGTTGCATAGCACAAGGCAACCGAACCAGGATACATGCTGGTGTTAGCTTTTCTCTTCTCTGCTGAGTTCTGTTTTCTGATATTCATGAGACAAAAATAAATTGTCTCATAAATTTCCGCTACTGAGTTCAAACAGAACCCGAATTGAAAGTTTGTTTAAAAAGGGTAATAACAGCAACTAAAAAGAAGGCATAGATTCAACCCCCCTTCTCTAAGCCTACCACAATCTTCAGTATCCTTTAATTGATAGATTAATTCGTCTTGTTTTGACTTTTCCTGTGACAACAGCAACAACTGAACGGGCTTTTTCAACTATGAAGATTATTAAAACAAGGCTTCGAAACAAGATGGAAGATGAATTTTTAGCATATTATATGATTGTATATATTGAAAAGGAGATTGCTTCAAAATTCACTTCAGAGATGATAATTGATGATTTTAGTTCCTTGAAGCATCGTCGAGCAAGTTTAAAAATACCAAAATCTTAAAGTATATAGTTGGATATTGACTTTTATATAATATAATTATTCCTTTGATATATATGCTACAAATCATATTTTGTTAATTTTTTGTTATATTATATTTTAATTTATTTTGTATTTAATTGGCCCCCTCTTATGAAATTTCTGGTTCTGCCACTGCATTTAACAACTTGTTATAATGGTAGTTGAAATAGACTGCTATAGTGTTAGTTCTCTAACATTATTATGGTAGAAAAATATATTTAATTTGTTTTGTTGCCTTCTTTTTACCACTCTTGTTGCATTTAATTTTATCAATATTATTAGTGGAAAGAGACTTCTGGATTTTGAGTGCATTAAAGATGTATTTGTTTATAGGTACGAGACACTGAGATAGAGACACAAAATCATATTTGACAGAAAAGATATGGACAGAGACAATATTTCTAAAGACATTAAATTAGTGTATTTTGTATTTTTTTTTAACAAGAAAGATAGAAAAATACTAATAAGAGACACAACTTCTTTTTTATTCTCTTTTATTATATTTATTAAATTTTTATAATTATATTTTTTATCATTATATTTTTAAAAAAAATTTGTATGAAAAAAATTAGAGTAAATTAAACTTCTTATTCTCAATATTCTATCTTGTTTTATTTTCAAAACCAAAAGCGGTCTAAAAGTAAAACAATTGTATAAGTATAAAACAATTTTAGAATAGCATTACCAATTTGCCATAGTGATCATAGGTTTCGGTTAATTAGTTCGATTAGGATACGCCCCTAATTAACGAAAAGCAGAGTGTTGTTAAAAATGCATAGGCACAATGAAATGTAGATATGCTAACATCATTGGCAGGCTCCTTTCTCGTCACCTTAATTCAAATAAAAATTAGGTAAGAAACTCACCTCAAAACAAACTTATGTTACCGATGTTACCATAATTTAGTTTTTTAACTTGGCCAAAAATAGCCATAATAAAGCCAATTTTAGCTAGCTACTGCCACTATTAAAGGGTACCATACAACTCCACCATTGGATCGTTCATACACCAAGCATTGATCAAAGAAACAAAAACACAAATACAATACGAGGTTTTAAATTTGAAAGAAAATGAGTTCTAAATTGTACCTTAGTTTCTTCATGCTGGTCATGATTGGGTGCATTGTTTCCGTGAGTTCACACAAGACGGTGCACATTGTAGGAGATAATTTGGGTTGGATTCTGCCCAAATACACTGGTTTCTACAATGACTGGGCCAAGAAGAGAAAATTTTGTGTTGGGGACAAACTTTGTGCGTGATATCTATTGTATTTCTATTTTCTAGCTACTATATACTTATGGAAATTAAATTTATTCAAGAACTAACTAATAAAAATTGCAGTGTTCAATTACAAACCCGGGTTGAACACGGTGGTGCAGGTTGAGAAAGAGGACTACGATCATTGTTCGATGAAGAAGACTCTGGCTCAGTACTTCATGGGGAACACCACTTTGACGTTGAACAATTGTGGTGACTATTATTTCATCTGCTCTGTTGGCAAGCATTGCGAGGCAAGCCAAAAGCTTAAGATCACTGTTACATAAAACAACCACTGAATTGTAACAAATTGGAGGATATCCGTGCTTTAATTGAAGTTCAACTATAGCCATGCCATGCATGCACATCTATGAATACTATGTTGGAGTATCATTTTGAATATTTTAACAAAAATATACCTTTTCGTCATCCATCAATAATACGTTATGAGATAATTTCATAGAAATATTTTACGTTGTACTCGTATGAAACGAATAATCAAGCAAGGAAATGTGGAAGAACTATAGCAAAGAATGTAAGGTTTCTTTTAGGTATTTATAAAATGAATTAAACCCAAGCATTGCACCACGAAATGTGGAAGAACTCTAGCAGGGAAAAAAATGAATAAGTGCTTTGACAATAAATGACTATGAACACCAAATGGCAAAGTAATCGTAAACGAAAAATAATAAAATCACATGATTAGTCATGGCACAAAATAGTGAATACAGATGTTTTATATAAAGATAATAACTGTAATACCAATAAATACATTTCTCAAACTCTTTTCAAATTGTTTCCAATAAATCAAACCAATTCCAACAGCAAAATCATTTTCAATAAATCAAAACTATTTCTAATATCAAAACATTTATAAAATCAAACTAATTAAAAATCAAACCATTTTCATATCTCAAATCATATCCAATTCTCATAATCATTTCCAATAAATCAAACAAACCAATTCTCAAATTCTCAAATCATTCTATCATAATCCAGAAGCCAAATTCAAGAAACCAGTCCAACAACGACCAACTCAACAAACTAAAACAACAAATTAGAATAACCAGCTTCCTCAATAATTCAATAAATCAATAAGATAAATAATCACATCCATCCAAACAGTTCAATTCAATTTATAAGACTCACATAATCATAAAAATATGTTTATTATACTATTATTAACTTATAACAACTCTTAAAAGTAAATTGAATTTTAAAAAATGCCCATACCTCAACTCGCCGAAACTCTCAAAACCAAACGCGTCAAAGCCCCTTTTTCTTTCAATTCATAGCGGCGGCGGCAACACTTTCAACCGCTCCCGTATTAGCAGGAGTCATCAAACACCATATGCAGTAGTCATAATAACTAGACCCTGAGACATTAACGTCGTAAAATCCTTAACAAACTATAACAAAATACTAACGGCAAGAGTTCCAACGCAAGAACAACTTAATATATCGAGAAAGAACCAAGAACCGAGCAACCGCAACGCCAACGGTTGACTCCAGCGAGCTCCAGCAGTGGCAGATTCGACCACCGCGACCAAAACAGCGGCGACGGTGGCCCCTGGTAGTGACGGTGATAGAACAGTGATGTGTGAGCATCTTAAGCACTTTTCATTAGCATTTCTTATAGAAAAGTCATGACTTTTGTTAGTAATTATATAATTTTTAAAACTATTCTATTAGTAAGAAAGAGACAAAAAAAATAAGGTGTTGAATATAGAGAGCATGACAATATGAGTTTGAAAGGCCAAACTAACTGAATTGTTCAACACTTACTGAGTCAAATTGCTGAAGGTCTCAGTTTAGAGGACTATAATGGGATTTGTATCATTAAGAAAGCCTTGGAGAAACAAATTCTAATGAATAATAATAATAAAGGGGTGGAAGGGAAGGCAAAGGCACTGGGCACCACTGACTAAGGAATTTGAAAGAAAAATAAGCTCAAAGAGCATCCGAGTCAAGTGCCTATGGTGCTTATATATCAAGTGGTACTTGAAAACAAAGCACTTAGAGTCACGGCTAGGCTCAAGGTTTAAAGCACCCCACCCCCAAAGAAAGAGAAAGCCAAAGGCTCTGAGCACCACTGATGGGGAATATCAAAAGAAAAATCAGTTCAAAGATCCCCCAATCAAGTGCTTGTGGTGCTTATGTATCAAGTGGTAATACTTGAAAACAAAGCACTTAAAGTCACAGCTAGGCTCAAGGTGCAAAGCGCCCAACAAAAAAGAAAATGTGCAAGGAAAGTAAATAAGCTTGCTTCAAGGTGATGATTCAAGGAAGGATCCCATAATCTAATCTGAATAGAGGTCTCGAAATATTATAACCATTTGTGTTGAATTGTGCATAACTGAAATGGCTAACCAAAATCATTTGAATTGCTACCATTCACCCTTTGCATTTCAAGCTTTAAGATTTTGAAGATTATGCCATGATTCTTTACTTGCTTGAGGACAAGCAAGAGCTTAAGTTTGGTGTTGTGATGCATCAGCATCTTAAGCACTTTTCTTGGGCATGTTTCATAGAAAATTCATGACTTTTGCTTAGTAATTATATGATTTTCAAGACTATTATATTAGTACTTTGATTTTCTTAGTTTCATGATTATTTTAGGGAAATTTTAGGAAAAGAGAAGCAAAAGCACAAGGAGGAACCAAGAATTGAAGACAAGTGCAAATAGAATTTGTGGATGTTGTAAACCCTGACCTCCTCACACTCCAATGAGCATAACTTGAGCTATAGAGTTCGAATTGAGGCAGTTCTAGTAGTATTAGAAAAATAACTTTCATAATTCTTCAACGATATATAATAGTCTATATGTTTTCTCTGGCATTATGGCGCTAAACACCGCGACATTAGCGTTTAGAACCAAACTGTGTCCAGCATCACCATTTCATTTGGGACTCCTGGTGCCAAACGCCGGTTTTTGGCTCCAGACAAGAAGTAATAAAGTGCAAAATTGCATAAAAAGTGGCGTCAAACGCCACCAAAGTGGCATCGAATGCCTACAACATTCCCGGACCCGAGAAATCTTCATAATTAATGAAGATTTGAAGACACCAAGCTTAAATTACAAGGAAGATTATTAGTTAGTCAAAGAGTCATTAAAAAAAGATTGATTCGATTTAGATTTTATTTTGTGTTGATTTAGTTTGAATTTGAATTCTAGGTTTAGTCTTAGAGGTTTTACTATAAATAGAGGACTTCCTTCCTCCCCAAGAGCACGCATTCACTCTCTGTCTCTTCCATCTTACACTCTTCATTAGTTTTAGGTTTTACATTAGATTAGGATTTGGAATTTTCTACACTATGGACAACTAATCCTCCATTGCTAAGGCTAGGAGCTCTATTTATTTTGATGGATTAATAATTATTTGTTCTTCTACTCTTAATTAATGCTTTGATTATTGTTTAAGAATTGGTTTCGTTCTTCATCTTAGGGATTAGTGATTATTGGAAAATAACTCTAATTCTACTTGAATTTTATTTGAGTTTGAAAAAGTTATATCATTAGAATTAAAGCTTGAAACCAATTTCTCATAATTCCTAATTATCTGGACTTAGTTTGGTACGTGACATATAACTGCATTATGCTTTGGGGTTCTTAGGGTTGCGTCCTTTATAAATCAGAATTTGAACTTCAGCCTCTAATGCAATTGAGTGATCAAAGGATTGATAGTTGGTTGCATTAGAGGAGATTGGATTACCTAGGAATAGAAATTTAATCACTTGGGGTTTGCCAAAAACATAATCTTTGCATGATCAAGGTAGTTGACATTGAATATTAATCCAAAAATTTAAATATCCCTAACACCCTTAACTATCTCTATCATATTATTTTCTTAACCAATTTTAGTTTGCTTTTATTTAATTCTCTATCTTTATGTTATTTGCTATTTAAATCCTAAATTTTGATTGTCTGACTAGAATAATCAATTGACTATTGTTTGCTTAATTCGTTAATCCTCGTGGGATCAATATTCACTCACCTGAGTTTATTACTTGGTACGACTCGGTGTACTTGCCATAGTTGTGGAGTGTAAATTCTGCACCAAACGGCGACTCCAATGACGGCGTGCAACTCACCGGCGACTATGGCAGCAGCGGAGGACGACATCAATGGTGGTAAAGGTAGTGGAGGCGGCGACGAATCTGCGGCAGTGGAGGCACGGCCGCGCAAACAGAAACTCCCTCCGTCGATCTCTCTCTCTTCTCAAGCTCCGCTCTCTTCAAAGCTTGCCGGCAGCGGCCGTGGAAGCTCAACGATGTCAACCCAGCGACGCGGCTCCCTCTCGCGCGTCCTTCCCCTCCATTTTCAGCAACGGTGCATGCGGGTTAGGTTAGGGTTCCACAACGGAACGGCGAGCTGGACGCGGCGGGGCGGCGATGTTTCAGGCTGGACGGAGCAGAACACGACACGAGCTGGATGCGATCTCCCTTCTCCTTTCTCTGCACTCTCCGTTCTCTCTTTCTTTTATGAGTGAGGAAAAGCTCTGTGTGTGTGTGTGATGAAGGCTTTGAGGTGGATGGCGGTATTGATGATAAGGGAGTGAGGATGAGTGTTAGGTTAGGGTTAGTGTCAATTAGAATTTTGATTTGGGAATTAGGGTTTAGGTAGAATATTAATTAAAAAATAAATTATTAAATAATTTATTATTTAATTTTTAAAAATAAAAAATCTTACACTCTTTATCTCTTTCGACGGCATGACCTAGGTTATTACGCGCTCAAACCCTCGCTCTTGCTCTCACCTTCACTCATCGTGTTTTTAATCTACCAAACCAACTTGTTTAACTCATGAAAAGCTGTTGATATTGATATTATTTTTATCCAATGAAATGTAAATATGCTAACATCATTGGCAAGCTCCTTTCTCGTCACCTAATTCAAACAGAAATTAGATAGAAAACTCATCTCAAACAAATTTATGTTACTGATGTTATCATAATTTAGTTTTTTAACTTGGCCAAAAATAGTCGTAATGAAGCCAATTTTAGCTAGTTACTGCAACTATTAAAAGGTACCATACAACCCCACCTTGGATCGTTCATACACCAAGCGTTGATCAAAGAAACAAAAACACAAATACAATACGAAGTTTTAAATTTGAAAGAAAATGAGTTCCAAATTGTACCTTAGTTTCTTCATGCTTGTCATGATTGGGTGCATTGTTTCCGTGAGTTCACACAAGACGGTGCACATTGTAGGAGACAATTTGGGTTGGATTCTGCCTAAATACACTGGTTTCTACAACGACTGGGCCAAGAAGAGAAAATTTTGTGTTGGTGACAAACTTTGTGCGTAATATCTATTGTATTTCTATTTTTTAGCTACTATATACTTATGGAAATTAAATTTACTGAAGAACTAACTAATAAAACTTGTAGTGTTCAATTACAAACCTGGGTTGAACACAGTGGTGCAGGTTGAGAAAGAGGACTACGATCATTGCTCGATGAAAAATACTCTAGCTCAATACTTCATGGGAAACACCACTTTGACGTTAAACAATTGTGGTGACTATTATTTCATCTGCTCCGTTGGCAAACATTGCGAGGCAAGCCAAAAGCTTAAAATCACTGTTACATAAAACAACTACTGAATTATAACAAATTGAAAGATATTCGTGCTTTAATTGAAGTTCAATTATAGCCATGCCATGCATGCACATCTATGAATACTATGTTGGAATATCATTTTGAATATTTTAACAAAAATATACCTTTCCATCATCCATCAATAATACGTTATGAGATAATTTTATAGAAATATTTTATGTTGTACTCGTATGTATCGAAATGAATACTCATTTCTTTATTATTATTATATATTATTATCGGGGCGAGATGCTAGTAATTACTAATTAGTCATATCTTATTAAGGTTGAAACGTTTTTTTAGGTCCATCTCCCATCTAGGAGGCCCAATGTATTTATAAAATTCGTAAACCCAAGCATTGCACCACGAAATTTGGATGAACTTTAGCAAGGGAAAAAAATTGAACAAGTGCTTTGACAATAAATGACTATGAACCGCAAATAGGCAAAGTAATCATAAATGAAAAATAATAAAATCACATGAGGAGTCACGGCATTAAATACAGAAGTTTATATGAAGGTAATAACTGAAATATGAATAAATATATATTATATGAAATAATTTAATTAAATATGTTAAATAATTTAATAATTTTTAAATATGTGTATAAAGATATTTTTAATGAGAAATGATCTAATATTATCTAGTAATTAATTCACAAAATATAAATAAAAGTAATAACGGCCGACGTAGGTAATTTAAAATTGCAATAAATAAATGAACGGAGTTTTCATAGTGGCAGTCTGTGCTGCTCTGCCAAAATGAGCAGCGTTATGTAACTCTCTAGTCAGTAGGGGACTCCAACTTTAAATCGGGCTCCAGCTTCCAATGGATAAGCCCAACATTGCTCTGGCCCAGAACATGATGCGGCTCATCAATAAAACAAAAAATAAAACCAAGTTGGGTTGGTCTAGTGGTTAGCTCACTAGTCCGCTTAAGCAAGTGTCGGGATATTTAATATAAAATATCATGGATTAAGTTATGTTTGGTTTAAAATAAATATAAAAATTAAAAAATAAATTTAAAATTTAAAAAATTAAATAAAAATATTATTAAAATTTAGTGTTGAGTTTCCGAAATTTTAATCCCTACAACAATTCCAATCTCCAATCTCAGTTAGTAGAAACAAATACTACCGTATAGAACATTGAAATTAATAGGTGGGACCGCAGTCACAATCTTGTGGATGAAACAAAACAATATTGATTGGCTGGATAAGACGTGTCGTTGGGGACCAAGCAAGCCACCATGTTACACATTTGCGCTAAACCAGAGAACAACCTCTTGTGTTGATGGTTACATGAACGGCTGGGATTCAATCTCTTGGGCCCGAAAGAACTATAGCAAAGATCCTCTCTGATTCTCAATCCATACGTGTAACCGTCTCTTGGCATTTTTCGGTTTTCTTCCTCTCTGTCTTCTTATGTTTATCTGCTTCAGCAACCGCAACCTTGTGTTTCTTGAAAGACCAAATTACCTCATCAAATTCAAAGCAATTAGTATTCTTCATGGGACATTATTATACTCTTGTCTCAATTTTCTTCTAAAAAAAATGAATTATTGGTATACCAAATTTATTATTTGGAATTCAGCCAATTCAACAGGATTATGAGTATGGATCTATTAGATTTTTCTCTATACTATTTAATACATAAATAAACGATGATGTCTAATTATGTGAATTTTTCTTCATGTAAAAATAATATAAATAATTTAAAATATTTGACGAAATTTTGATAATAGGCAGCATTAGTTCATACTTCATGATATAACGATGGAAAGTGCATAGGGGGATGAGGGTAGGGGACCAGATAAGGTAGAAGCCCAAGAAGGGCCCAAGTGGGCTAGGTTAATTATGGTTATGAGTGTGTGAAAAATCCCAGTTGTAGAAAATGCCAACATCATAAGCAGGCCAGGCCTTTTTCTCAAATATATAAAACATTGGATGCATGGTTAATCACTTAATCTAGCAGACAACGACACCTCTGTCTCTGTGGCCTAACGTCCCCATTGATCACACACACTCACACATATGCATGATTTGCCTTTCATTCATTCAAGTGGATCATTAATTATTCATTGCACATGACTCTCTCTGTGAAGTAGCTAGTACTGAACTAGTGTCATGCTACACAGACATAGATGCGTCTTTTAAAACAAGGAAAGAGACGCATGCACGTCTATTAGTATCAATGAAGAGCATGTTTGTCGATCATTTTGATTATTTCTTAAGCGATAAGATATTATTATTATTATTTCAACTTTATTTGGTTACATTTTTTTGCATGATATACATGGTCCATGGAGATCAACTACAATAAGCCTTTTCTGACTTGCTACTTGCTAGTATGGAGTATATGGAGAATACAACGTATAAGACAAATATATTTTTCGCTCTGCATCCTGCAATATTGTTTTTATTTGTATATAATATTATAATATATAATATTGGCAGCACCACCTAGCGTACCATGATAGGCACAAGAGCTATATCTACCGTTACGAAACATAGGTTCTCTCCCCCTGGATTAATTTTCTTGGCAGATATATAATAGCTATTTTTTCAAAAAAATATATATTATATTTTTACGTGCCGCATTGCATTCAACATCTAATCTAAGGCACTCTGACAAATTTATACATCATAATTCTCAAACCGCTAAAATTGTATAACACTGACAATATATATCCTGATAATACTACTAGACAATTAATTTACATTTTTTTGTATAGTTAATAAAAAGGGAGGCAATGTTTCTTAATCAAGATGATTTAGAAGTACTAAGTAGTACGCAGATGAGAAATGTTGGAGGAAAAACGGCTAATTGTGTTATTATTGAACTTTTTACTTTTTTGGAAGTGACAAATTGTAATCTTCATGGGTTTGATGAGCTTTTGATGCTTACTATATACATATATATCATGATGATATCAAATATTCCCTGTCTGTATGTTGCTTTTTTCATTGACCGTAGACCTTCGTTCCGTTCATTTTCAAAATGAGATAAATAAACAAAAAGGGTACAAATTCAATACACAAGTCACAAATAGTTAGTGTCAATAATTAGTAATAAAAGCTTACAATAATATCAAATGTATCGTCACCGCCAGTGTGTTTTTAAAAAAAGAAAAACGGAGAAAGGTAACGGATGTGACATGCGTAACGGCGGAATTGAAATGGGTACGAATTTGTGCTTTTATGATGTTGAGGAGGGTGAGTGGTGAGTGGTGAGTGGTGACAAGAAAAGTGTCCAAGTATAGTGGTGCCACTTGCACCCTATCTTCTGTTATTGTGTCAGAAATTGGGTTAAACCCAAAGGCCGAAACGCATTTTCATGTTGCCTTCTACCCTTCAACCTCAACCTCAATTCCAATTTTACCTGCCACTTGGCACCTCAAAGTTCCTCTCTTCTTTTTCTTTTGCTCTTATTTTGAGTAGTTGGGAAACAGGCCTCAATTTGGCCTAAACAGAAAATCTAAATTGGAAAGAAGTCTACTGGTAATCTATCTTTAGTTTTGGCTTTTGATGGGGGCCGAAAGCCTTGGCCTCTTCCTTTCCTCTATTTGCTTTCGGCATTAGAAACAAACAATGCCACAAAACAACTTAAGGGTTGACTTTCTATCTTTGAATTCTAGACCAAATTGACTAATTTTGCATTATTTGTACCCATAATTTCCCCTCCTCCTTTTTAACAGTCAAATTAACTTCTTTATGGATAGTTCATAAAAGACAGGTTAGAGGGGGTTTTTTTTTTTTTTACAAAGAAAGTTATTATTTATTTATCAATAACTTGTGAAAATCAATCTCCCGAATAAATTATGTAAATAAAGTAATAAACACACAATAAATTGTATTTTTTCTTTTGAAAAAAAAAAAGCTGAATATTTTAACACATTTATTGTATGTACACTAGACCAGACTTTTACCTGCATGCCAGCAAGATTTATCCAATCTAAATCCAACATGCAAACCCAAATTAGTAAGTTTGCATTAAATTGCTGCCACTTTTGCTGAATAAGAATTTTAAAAATATATATGAATTCATTTCAATGTTATTTGAGTTAAACCTCAAAATAATTTTTAAGATTGGCCGTTTCATCGAAAAATGTTTAAAACTCTAGTTATACCGTAAAATTTTTTATTCTAATACATATTTTAAATGTTCGTGATATGAATAGTTTAAATATTATTTAATAATTATTAATTTATATTTTTAAATATTAAAAATGTTTAATTTAATTTTATATGTTTTAATTTTGTTAATTTAATTATTAGATTAGATTTTANNNNCCATATATTTTAGTTTTTTCTAATTTAGATATTAGATTGGATTTTATATTAGTGGACTTAGAATTTATTTTGACCTAATAAAAAGTTATAAATACCTTCTAAATTATTGTAGCCGTCACAGAAAAATCAAAGGAGTGCCAAAATATTTGTTAGTTTCATGATAAAACTATAATATGGACAAGTGAGATTGAGTGAATCCGAAGTCCCTCTCTTGTATCGAAAAATTTGGTAGAATATTAAGTAATTTTCTTCGATTCAATTTTTGAACTATGGTGTGGATAAATTAGGTTGAGTGAGTCCTTATATAAAGAAATTAGATAAAAAGTATAATGCTTTTTTTTTTATTCAATTTCAATATACTATTTTAAAAATATTTGGTAATAAAATAATATTAACAAAAAGCTGTCAAAATTCATTACTTTTAACTTTATTTAATGCATCATACAATAAATAAATGCTAAATAAAATAAGTTTAGATTGTTTGATAGATTATTTTTTATCTCTCTAACATTATCGATCTTTTTTATTAAATTTTAGTTATTATTTATCACATTTTCTTTCCGTTGAATTACTCATTACATCGAGAATAATTTGACAGATATCTTTTCACTTGAACTAAATAAAACAATATTACTTTAGTTTTGACGCTAAATAATTAATAAAACGATGTTATTTAACTTTAATAAATCACAAAATATGTTATGTACATAACATATGACTATTAGGCTGCATTTATTTTTTAGAATATGATGGGAGAAGATACTGAGAATAAGACATAAGGGACAGAGATACAAAATTTTATATTTTTGTATTCTATTTGGTGATTAACTAGAATAAATTATAAAAACTTAATTTATTCTCATTTTTTTCATTAAAAAATTTGAGATGAAAAATATAATAATAAAAAAATATAATTATGAAAAATTAACAAGAATAATAAAAAAATAAAAAATAAATTGTGTCTCTTGTTAGTGTCTTTGTGTCTTTTCTGTATGTCAGAATAGACACAAAATACACTAATCCAGTGTCTCTAGATACATTGTCTCATCTTCCCTGTCAAATACGATTTTATATTTTTGTGTCCCTCTCTCTCTCAGTGTGAACAAAAGCAGTCTGAAGTAGGGCTGGCAATGGGTAGAGTAGGGTTTGGACCCTACCCTAACCCTACCCGCGGATTGAAAATTTTATTAAAACTCTACCCTACTCTATTCGCGAGTTGAGAATCTCTCAATCCTAACCCTACCCGCACCCTAAAATTCTAAACCCTACCCTAAAATTCTAAATCCTAAAATTCTATCAAGATTCAAAAACTTAATGATATTTAAATTCGATTGCCTTATAAATGACAAAAATATTCGCACATATTTCAAAAGGTAATAGAATAGTATGTTCGTTGACATGTTCATGAGTTATGTGAAAAAGAAAAGAAAAGTTATCTATCTAAGAAATATTAACGGTAATTGCTTATTAGTTATCAGCGAAAGAAAATAAAATAAAGTTAATTTAGTGCGATCTAGAAGTAAATAAACCGTGAAAGTTTAGAAAATTTTACCTCATTACCCTTGTTAAATTATATGTGAAAAAACAGGGAGAGACAATGAAGATTTTAATTTAAAATAGAAAAAATATTATTAAAATATATTAAAAAATAACTTTAATTTTAATAATATTTATATAATGA
>NC_029789.2:16117901-16133530 GCF_000816755.2 Arachis ipaensis | reverse complement strand
CGTAATCAAATGAAGCATTTTCTTATTAAAACCTACCTAATTAAAAATTAAATATAATGTAAGTTTAGAAAGTTCTACCTCATCATTACCCTTGTTAGTTGTTATAAATCGATGTATGTATGCATGTGAGTGATGAATTACATGAAATAGTTTTGAAATAGGAAACATTTGTGGGGTTATTACCCTGATTTGAAGGACCCTCCTATCACCATAATATATAATTGTGTCTATCACTGTAACGCGTGCTCTTCAAAAGCGACGAACTACATTTGGCTTAAACTCTCACGCTAAATGAACTGTTAACTGTTAAGCACTATAACTTACTAACATTTTTACGATAATCACTTTTTTCCATAACTATCAAATGGAATATAAACACAATAAATGTGTTTAATTCTTCGAAATAACTATTTTATAATTCACATAATGTACAGAATAAACAACTACATACTAGAGTTCAAAGGTTAGCAACGGAAACATTGGGACAAAATTAGTCCCATGCTTAAAATAAATTGATTAAATTAAACACTAACAAAGTAGCAATATAAGTAAAGTGTATTAAGAGTTTAAGACAATTGCGGATTTGCAGTAACAAGACTCAAGGATCATCCATCTGTTAAACGTCGATTCGTGAACTAATTAAATATATTCATTACTTAACTGTCACAACTTACAAGCAGTAGAACACAACCAAAAAAAAGAAAAAAGACAAAAAGGATTAGTGATTACAGTAGTTATTTCCCGCCGATACAAAATTTGCCAGTTTTTGGCAACAGAATGACGCAAAATCACGCTAATATGCTATATTAAGTAATAATATAAGTACTAATTAAGTAGTATTAACTTAAACGAAGCCACTAATTAAAATCAAAGAGCAAGAAGCGGATCTGAAGGGAATAAATCAGTTATATCTTGGAAGAAGTCATCCTCTCTGTGCCAGTTTTTGAAGCCGAAATCAAAGTCCTCACAAGAAGTGAGGAAACCGCCGCCACCGCCGCCGCAATCATCGGCGAAGAGCAAGCTTTCTTCAAAAACATCTGGCACCACCAACGGCGAAGAAGAGACTTGAAAATCAAAGAGCACATCACTCGGAATGTGAAGGAATGATGAATCGTCTTCCTCAGATTTGACCTTATTATTCTCTGACACGCTCGAATATTCATCCTCTTTGCCCGTTACGGCGGATTCACCTTCCTCCGATAAGGAATAACAACACTGATTATGATGATGATGATGATGATGAAGCACCGAAGTTGGAGAGAACAGATTGTGACTCTGACTGTGATTGTTGTTGGTGCTTTGAGACTCCTCATCGCCGGAACTGTAACCGTTTACCAAAACCGTTGGTGCTGCCGTTTTATTTTCATTATTATTATTACTGTCCAGCGTTGCGGTTGGTGGCGGCGTTATGAAATTGGTGAGCGCGTCGGGTCCACGCAGTTTAATGGCCGCGTTGTCGTACACCATGGCAGCTTCCTCCGCGGTGTCGTAGGTACCTAACCATAACCTCACGCGCCGTGAAGGGTCTCTTATCTCCGCCGCCCATTTCCCCCATGGCCTCTGCCTCACCCCCCGGAACTTCCTGCCGGAGATTTGGCGGCGAATGGCCGGAGCTCTGGGCTTGGCGGCGGAGGTACTTGCTGATGACTTCTTGGTTCTCTTCCGGGAAGGCACTTGACAGGGCTCGATAAGAATCTCGTTGACGAGCTTTCTGTGTCGGTGGTGGCGCGTGGAGGATGAGAGCTGTGCTTCGTCGCTGGAGGAGTCGGTGGCATCAGCGTCAGTAACTGTTATCCTGACGAGTTTGGTGCGGTGGTGAGTGTAGTTAGGAGGAGGCGCAGGCATGTTGTGTTTTTGTGTATCAGATTCTTAGAGATAGCAATAGCATTGATGTTGAAAGGGAAAACGGTGAGATATATAGATAGGAGCGCAAAAGAAGATATTCGTTTGGGACAAGACAGGAAGCAACGAGAGTAATAAGTAGTAAGTAATATAAGGTTGATGAGTGAATTAGTAATAGTGGCTGTGGCAGAGGAAGGTATTAAATAAGGCAAGTGATTAATAATAATATGAAGAGGGGAGTTACGTTATGGTAATGGAATGGAAGCAGTGTGAGTGAGTGAATGAGGGGACACAAGGTACGAAAAAAGTGAGTGAGAGGCGCTATATAGCAATAGCATTAGCCTGTGTGGGGCTAAAAGAGAGGCACGAATTTTCTGAAAAAGAAATATAAAATAATAAAAATAAAGGGAGAGGTATGTATGAATATCAACAGTACCTTTACCAGAAAAGATAAAGGAGGTTTGCCCCAAATGAAGGCCTGCCCTGTCTCTGCGACTGCTAATCACCGTACATTCTATCTTTGGCGGTGAAGTGATAGCTTAACGGAAATTAGATCTTTTCAGTCACTGCTTCTGGACTAGTACTTACTACCACGCACAAAATCAAAATAGACCAAAAAAAGGTTCTCAACTGTAAGTAGAGAGGACCAAGTACTGCTTCCTTTGCTTAACGGAAACCTATTTTATAGCATCCTAACAGACCTATTCACTAAACACTTCAATCACTAATTCTTTATTCTTATCTCTGCAAATCAAGCATTAATTCAATTCCTGCTCCGGTGAAGCGGCAAAGGTCTCACAAAAGCAGCACGTATTAGCTTAATAAAATAACGACACGTGGGGTGGGACAAAAGGCCAGTCCTCTCACGTGACCTCAGACACTTGGAATCCTTTCAGTCCTCCTTTGACTCAAAAGATAATCTACTCATCACTCCATAGTCCATACTTTATAGTAACTGAAATTAAAATTAAAAAGTAAAAACTCGAGTGCATGCCCATTAAATTACATCTCTAATAACGCTTAATCATTGTTATTATTGCTGGTACTAGAAAGTTGTATCCAAGTACTACGAGTATTTTAACCGTGCTTTGTGTGTGTGTTTTATTGAAATGAAAGAGGCCGTTACAATATGCAATTTACCACCAAGGAACATAGACACAGTTATGTCAGCGTCCAGCTTAATGGGTTTTAATTTAGTTTACCCAAGTTAAGCAACGTGCCAACGCAATCTTGAAATTGGCGCCATTCATTTGTATAGTCATTTCTTACTCTTTTTTGTACTTAGCATTGGCTACTTTTCTAAAGAAACCTTGCTTTTTTTTCTTCTTTTATATATAGGCTCCATCCTAAGACATATTACGTGTGTTACTGTTACTAATTAGTAAATTAAAAGATTGTGACAGCAGGCCATCTATCTTTCGTTATTATTATTATTATTATTATGGTAATGCTATGCCTTATACACTTACACCCCTCATGTGAATCTAGAGATATGGGCAAATTAAACACATATTGTGATTGTGTACAGTGCATGGTTGGTAGAACTGGTTTAATACTTAAATAGTGTACCAACTGAAATTGAATTCGGGGATTATATATGTTACACAGTTGGAATTAAAAAGAAGGACAGAAAAAACATTAATTAATACATAGAATTATTATTTTACTTGGTAGCTTTCTGATATTTCGGAAACTGCTGGCTACCACTGATGAGAGGTGAATCAATGAGATATATATATAAAAAAATCACAATAATAATAAGGGAAATACACAAGGCTCGACAATTTTTCAAAGAGTACGACATGGTCGTATGCATAAACATATTAACCACTAACACACACACGCACATTGCTTGGGGTTCCCAGTTTTGGAGTCAAATTTGTACATGCATGGAAGAATGGGCCACAATTAATTTATTAATTCAACACTAGAACATCATTATTGCTCTTTTATATGTATTTCTAGTACTTCGTTAGTACTGAGTATTATACCGTTAGAAATAGAAGCTAAGAAGAAGTTAATTATATATATATATATTAGCAATAGCATGGTCTTCTAGGCGTAAATTTCATTGCATTGAGCCACAAAATACATACAAGTTATGGTACTTGTCATTTAGGTAAATAACCGCACTCGTGTGTATCTTTATTATACAAGTCAAAACAAGCACTATATGCTTTGTTTTGAGCTATTATCATTACACTATCATAATAATGTCCGAGACAGCAACAACACCCACATAAACAAGCACCGGGATTCGTTTTTTCAACCATTTCACACGAAAAATTGTACCATGAATTAGTTATTCATGTACCATCATCTTACTATCCTTTGTTTTTGCAATTTTAAATTTCTTTTGCCATTTATCAGATATATTTGGTGCATGCATAGACACGTCCTATAAATATTTTTTTCATTCCCCACCTCAAATTAAAATAATGTCGTACACACACACACACTCTATGTGATATAGACATAGGTGTCAAATTTGAAAAACGAATAAAAAAAAGGTTAACTATTAGGTAAATGACTATGACATGTTACCGCATAAATATAGTTACCTTTAATTTGTACGTATATAGCGGCATAATAGCGCAGTAATTTGCAGAACTTTTTGGCATTTGATAGCAATATATGGGAAGGAAATAAACAAAAAGAAGATCAGAGGGAACAAGAGTAGCTAGTCACGGATTATTGAGCTCAGCTACAGCTACACCCTGCAGCTCCCTTCAAATCTTGTACGGATATTTCAAAAAAATCTCGTGGGATAATAATTTTCTAAAAATAATATCATTTATTTCTATATTAATAATATTTATGCAATTTAAATAATTTCTTGGTTTATGTGTTTATATATCTCAAACCAAGATTATTATATATAATTGGACAGAGAAAACATTAGTAACAATTTATAGCAAACATGGAGCATCAAAATACATATATAGATGGAAATAAAAGCATAAGTTGGTTCAAACACGAAGTATATCACAAAGGAATTAAAAGTTGTGTATGGGGCACAGAAACATGATCACGAGGTCCATACCCTGGTGTAAGGAAAAAGGGTTCACAAAGAAATCCATGTTTGCATGTAATATATGTCTCAAGAAAGCATGATGCATGCAAATGATAAATGAATTATGGAAGAATTGAAATTAGTATATATAATATTGAGTATTTTATCTTATAAATTTTTTATTTTTATTTTTTTTTTCGATGTGAGAAGAATTTTTTATAAGAGAGTTCTATGGTGTTTAAAAAATTGATGTCTAATTTATCTAAAAGGTGAAAGAAAAAAGTATGAACTTCACTTTTTATATTTGTATCATGTAAAGTAAAAATTAAACATAATAAACAACATCTTTTTTATACTATTCACATTTACTATTTAACCCTAACAAAGTAATGAAAATTAAATCATGTTACCAATATCTAATAATAACATCAACCTTAATTACTGAATATTATGCTAATAAAATGACGTGGTTTTCTGGTTTTGTCAGAAATGTCCACTTCAACATGTATATAAGATTCGTGTACACATCTGGCGAAACGAGTCGCCCATCACTGTTTTCTCAGATTTTTTTTTTCTTTGTAGGGACAATAAGAATTCAAGTGCTTGCAGTTGTGTTTAACAAAAAATAATGAAATTAGAGAGTACAGTACACTTGATGTCTCAGGTAAAATGTATCATCTGCACTAGCCAGTAGAAAAATTTAATTTGCCATAGATCACCGACTCACCGTACCGTTTTCCATGGAAAGTTATTTTTTAACCCATTGTTTGAATGGTCGAATTTGAAAGAAAAGAAAATAGAAAAAGAGAAAATGGATAAAAAAAATAATTTTTTTTTGTTGTTTGGGTGAAAAGAAAAAATAAAGTAAAAAGAAAAAATTAACGTGAAATTCACTAAAATATTTTCACCTCAAAAGATGAAATAAAAATGAAGAGAAATGTATGAAATATTAATAAAATTACACATTTATTTCTTATTATTAATAAATTATAATTTACATATAATATAGATAAGGGTATTAATATAATTTTATACGATTATAAATTTTTTTTTAATTTAAACAAAAAAAAATTTTATTTTCTTTTCATTCATTTTCTCTCCATCCAAACAATATACAAATAATTCCACTTTTTTTTTTCTCTTCTCATTTTTTTTTATTATTTTCTCTCACTTTTCTACCATTACATTGGCTATTTGTCATCTTTAATTTAATTTAGCAACAATTATTCCTTATTAGCAATTTGACAATAAGTTCACTAAATCAAAAGTGATGGAGGGTGTTACGGTTTAATGTATGTGGAGGTCTAAGGTACGGTAAATTAAAATAACCATATTACTATACTATGAATCTTTTATTAAGTCTGTCTGTGGTCAATATAAAATACATTTTTAAATATAAAATGTATTTTAAAAATTAATTAAATAATATTGTATATTTGTTTTTGTTTTTTATGGCTGAGTCTAACATATTAATAATTAATTCATCGGCTTTATTTAAAATTTTATGGTTGATTAATGAATTATTGTATGCATAAAATTTGAACCTCCTACACTTATTTAAACTAATTAATGAACCAATAACTCGATTTTATATTTCATCTCGTTATAGTGAATGCAAGTTGGATCCAGCAGCGTATTTTAGTTATCAACAAGGTCGATGTGCGTACTGAATGGAATTCTCCTAAACAATTTAACTAGTTGCACTTCTTGTTCAGTTAAGTAAAAAATCTTTCTATTAATTAATAGTAATTTGAATTGAAGTTGTTATAAATCAAAACTCCATTTAATAGTTTATTGTTGACTAATGAGTTGATGTATGTACAAGTCGGGATTTAAACCCTAATACTTATTTAAATAGATTAGTGAATTAATTTTTTTTTTTCCAAAGGTAAGTTAAATTTTATTTTTTAAAAAAAAAAACAAGTGTCCAAAGAGGGACAAACAGAAAGCAATTGGGAATTCCCACTATAGATGACACAATAAAACCTATGGCTAAGGAGAAAGGGAACGAAACATGAGGATATGTGCTGAATCCTTAGTTTCATCTCAATGGTACCCCATCACTGCATCAGTTATCTCCTTTATTGTAGTCTTCTTTCCTTCAAACACTTCTCTATTTCGAGCTTTCCAAATTTCCCAGCAGACAAACACAACTCGAGAAAGTGTCTCGACGCCGCCTTGGTTTCTGGTGGTGACCCGCAGCCACGACGCAAAATCTGCAGACCCATTTCTTCATGGGCCATCAAATTGCACAAGTTGGGCCCATATAAAAATGGTTATATGTATATTATGTTTTTTTTTTCGGATAAAATATATATTATATGTTTTGTTGGTGATTAGCTATTTACAATTTCTTTTCTCTATTTCTTCATGGGCCATCAAATTGCACAAGTTGGGCCCATATAAAAATAGCTCAATTTGGATTTTCTTGGGCTTAAGACCCTTTCTCTTTCTCACTTTTCTGTTTCTTGCCCTCTTTTTGTTTTTGGACAAATGTTCGTTGCCCTTTGCAAACTTTCTATATAATCTGAACAAAAAGCCAAAAAATATGACAAAAATAAAAAATTACTATATAATCCATCCCAAAAACAAAGAAAACTTTACAAGTGATACAAGAAATGAAGCTATCACCAAAATATGGGAAAAGAAAACAAAAAAAAAAAAAAAACTACAAGGATGGATCAAGACACGTTATATGATATTGACAAAAACAAAACCATAGGATGCAACAGAAGATAAGGCATTGTTACTTACAAAGGACTTAGCGGCTGGTTTTTAGGGCCTTCCTCTTTCTCTTTCTTTTTGTTTTCTTTGTTTTTTATTTTTTGTTTAGTTACCAAAAAGAAAAATGACCCAACTATGTTAGGTTGATCTAGTAATTAATTCACTAGTCTATTTAAATAAATGTTGGGAATTCGAATTTCGCCTTTCGGAAGTAGTAATCAGATATTGTAGAAAACCATAAAAAAAATTAAATAAAAAATGACCCCAAAAAAAGAATACATTATTTATATTTCTTTTGTATTTATTTATCTATTACAAAGACGTCTTGACTTTTGACCATATGCATTTCTATTTTAATCACATAACTTGCCCTTCTTTTAGGAAGTTTGTCTATTATGAACCCTTGACATGAGATTCACTCTTATTTACATGCTTATCAAACTTACACCACTTGGTCAAAAAGATTGCTAGGTGGGTTTACTTTTTCTGTTAGTGGTTGCTTAATTGTCTTGGTGTTGTTCAAGTAGAAGGGACAACTGAGAGTTCCAAGCGACCGGTCCATTCTTCACCGGGCTTCAAGGTGATTGGTTTTTCAACTGCTGCGCCATCAACACACAGCATCTGCTTGTACTCTTCATCCCCTAAATCACCCACTGCCTTGGCTTTTTTCTCCCATGGATTCCAAACAACTACCCAATACAATTACAATATTTATGTTTAACGTCACATTTTAATTAATGGTAAAACTATAAGGTGACTACAGTCATGACTATACAAGTGTTGTTAAAATTAAAGATAATGTATATTTTTTGTCTTTGAAGTTTGCTAAAAAATTTTAAAATATTTTTAAGTTTTATTTTATTTTAATTTTGTCCTAAAAATTTTTGCTTTATACTAATAATACTTCTGACAGCTAAATTTTCAAAAAATTTAGGACTAATTTAGAAACAAATTTACAAGAATAACTATTAACACAAGCAAACCAAATGCATTATTATTGAATTAATCCTAATTTTTTTTATACAAATCGAAAATTTTTGGGATAAAAATAAAACAAAATAAAATTTAAGAGTATTTTTAAAACTTTTGACAAATTTCAAAGACAATAAATATATTTTATTCTAAAATTAAAGTTATATTTTTATAATATTTTTTTAGCAATGCTTTTTAAAAAACATAGCTAAATGATAAAAAAAATATTACTTTAATTTTAATAACGCTTTTTGAAACACTATAACTTTCCTAGCCATCATAGCGTAAGGTATACACAAAACTATATATATAAAATAAGCAGAATATGTATGAAATGGTTACATAAATGGATTCATTTTCCTAAAAATACAAATGTTATCTATGAATAAATCTTACCAACATCTGGAAGTCCGTCCTTCCTTATTACAAATGTTCGCTTTCTTTCATGATCAAGAACTGCTACCGTATTACAAGAATCAAGATACACTCGGTCCACCTAAACACATGGAAATTAAAAGAAATTAAATAATAATAATAATAGAGAGTATCTTAGGCTTAGCAAGCTGATTCAATCTTAGGCCTGGGTAGATGCACATAACAAGAATTCATGAAGTGAACGAAAATGTGACCTCTGATTCAAATGTTAAAGCATCTCCTTGTTCTGTGAAGCGTTCTTTTTGATATAGATTGTCAAGGTAGTCCAGAGTTTCCAGCCCTTCCACTCTCACTTCACTGATCAACATGTTCATTCAAATATTAACATTACAACTCATTTAAGATTAATATTCAGAATCACAAGATTAGGTACCTGATATCAGAGATAGATAAATATGTATGGTAAGCAAAGGAGAAGCTAAATGGCTTGCTATTCACATTCCTCACGCGAGATATTATACTTAGATACCCTTCTGCTGCCAGTGACACCCTTAGCCTAAACTCAAAGCTGCACAAAATAATAACTTAATATCACTCACTATTCACTATATAATTCTATATATAGTGTTAAAGAAATGATGGATTGTTACTACTACCTATGTGGCCATATTTTGAGATCATCTTCGGATGGTTTGAGTAGCAAGTCAATATGAGGTTTTGCATTGGATTCATTAGGAAGAGGTGGAGGATTTTTATCAATGGTCCACATCCTGTTCCTCGCAAATCCATGTTGCTCTAATGATCCACGGTTTCCAAACTGGGTATAAAAAAAGTAATTAAGCACATCTATGATTGTATTATGTAATTCATTAATAGAGATTCATTACTATATTTATATATATACCTGTGGAAAACAGATTGGAATTCCTCCTCTGACTGCTTTAGGAGGATTAAATATTGCCTGAAAAGGAAGGAGGGAAGAAAATTCAGTACCAATTCATTGAGGATTAATTAACAATTTTTAATTTTCTGAAATGACAAACATTTAATTAATTGATTAATTACCTTAGAACTAGTGAACAATAACTCTTCACCCCGTTCTGTTTTCCATGAAAGAACCTGTCCTCCGTGCAAACTAACCTGGAGAAAGATCTCATAACACTTATAATCATCATCATGAGATTAAAAGATCAACAGAAAATGATAAGAGTGAGTCACGCACCCTTGCTGAAGCTCCTCGATTGTTTCGAAGAATGACTTGCTCTATTCCATTCCTGTCCTTGCTAACTTCAACCCCACCTCTCCCATCACTTTCTCCTCCTTGTTGATTCATCTCCAAAATCCACACACAATTTGGGACCAAACAAGTATATGAACAAGTGTGGTACCTCTGATCTGTCCAACTTTAATTTGCTGAGGTGACGGAATTGGTTCAGCTGTCACGGAAGCAGGTGAAAAATCATGAGCTTCCTATGATTACTTTCTTGTGAAAACTAAACCCAAACGACCAACTCTCAACTACCTTAATCAGCACACGGATCCACAACCCAGAAACAGAACTCTAATTGTTTTAACCTGTCCAAAGAGAGATAACAGAGCAATAAAACTTTAGGCACCGCCACCTCCAAACCGTTACTTTAAATTTCAGTTATGACTTATGTGACAGAGTCTAACATAGGAACAAGACATTGAAAAATCGTGAATCAAACGCCTTTCAGAGTCGAAAGTCAATTCTAAACACCAAACTGTTTGAGATAAAATGGTGTCTTGTTTTCTTTATTTATCAAATTTAGGGTGACACTATGCGCCCCACCCCTCCCGTATTATTATTATTAATAGAAAGGACAAATTTTGAAGGGTTCATGAATTGCAATTAATTGCAAAACAGTCATATATAGACCGAAGGGGTCGTAAACATTGGTCTGCTTAGACCAGTTAGTAGCAAATTAGGGTAACTAAGATTTGTTATAGGCCAAAGGATTTATTAATTAATTGGTTTAATAAAAGATAGGAAGCAGGGTCAATATAGATGGGTTGAAGGCTTTTTTCCACTTTAAACGGCTTTAGTTGACTCTAATATGAACATGTGACTGCATTACCAGAATTAACTACCCGGGTTACGTGACAAATCAGAATATGCCTTTTCAACCTCCCAATAGTTTAGAGTATTAAACCTTAAACGAGGTTGCCTTCTTTTTCTTTCATTTTTGGTCGAATAGGATCTAGGTAGGGGGTAGTTAGTTGGTGGATCGTAAGACATGCAATAAAAAGTCATAACATATGGGTTGATCCATGAATCTTTGTGTCTTAGAGGGGGAAAATGTCATTTATGTTGACTTGTGTTTAAAAGACATTTTTTTAAAATTTAGAAGTAAAATATTTTAATTCAAATTATGGTAAGTAACCGAGATATGGATAGGGGTGAACGCGGATCGGATCGGATCGGATATGGCCAAAATTTCGATCCGATCCGTACTAAAATCATCGGATCGGATTGGATCCAATATCCGCAAAACACAAAAATATTTTTAAAAGTTTATTTTTATTTAAAAAATATCAATAAAATTCATTTTTTCTATTCTTTTAAATATGTTTACTCTTAAAATAATATTAAACATACTTTTTTTGAATAATAAATTAAAATAATAAAACATATATGATAATTATTAGTTGAAATAAAATATAAAAAGAATATTTATTTATTTATTTTTTTTTTATTTTTGTGGATACGCGGATATGCGGATACCAACACAAAATTAGCAATCCGATCCTCAGTGGCGGAACTTGAAACAAAATTTTGGGGGGGCCAAATAAAAAATAATTGTCAAAATATTTTTTTATATAGACCTCATTTAAGATAAGTTCGTCTAATCTCATCTCTTTGATTTGGGTGATACTGCCAAATTTAAAGTTAGAGAGAGTGTTGTTTATTGAACTTATTAGATACTTTAAATTATAGTAAAGTATTTAAGTCAAGTGAACTATTTTTTATCTTTTGAAAAAGTACTACTAAGTTTTTTATAAAAAGTTTGGGGGGGCCATGGCCACCCCTTGTCTGAACTAAGCTCCACCACTGCCGATCCGACTAGTGTGCGGATCCGATCCGATGCGAAAGTCTTGCGGATCAGATTCATATCCGCAATTTTCGGATCGAATTCGAATAAATACCGCGGATATGCAAATCGAATCTGATCATGAACAACCCTAGATATGGACATATGGTTAAGAAAAAAAAGAACACTACGATAAATGGTGCCTAAGGAATGAAAATGAATTGCAATAGGACACAAGATTTAGATTTGGTCAAATGGGCAAGTGAGGGGAATTATGTTTACACGTGAAAAGAAATAAAAAGTTGGGAAACTTAAAAAGAAATAAAATTTGGAAACATTTTACTCCTCACAAAGTGGATTTGGACTTTGGAGTGGAGTTAAGACTTAAGAGGAAGGGATGGAAGGGGGACCTTATCTTTCAGAATAGTCGGTGCACTTTGTTTGGTCAATGTGCATGAATGGGATCAGTTCAAGACTTTGGAGCAATGAAAATAATAAATGAAATTGAGAAATACAATACCATTATCCGGAAAATTCTAACCATAACATTTAAGATACAGTAATTATCTATCTAAAGGTTAATAATACTATCACGTCGTCTTAATAGTAAAATTCTACTAATGTTTATTTGGATTGTTTTGCATTTTTCTTATTATAAAAAATGAATTTATATATAATTGCACGCCGCAAGATCTATTAATAAATCATATCTTCTTTGGCTTAAGAGTGCACAAACAGACAGTCCAACAGGGCCGGCCATTTTAAAGGAAAATAATTGATGTATTCACTATTGTTGGTCTTATATATATAAGACACAGAAATTAAATATATTTTCTTGTTTCATATATCATCAGTATATGGATTGAGTTAAAAAGAATTTTAAGAATACACTTCAATTATATAAAACTGAAAGTATGTTATTAAAAAAACTACAATTTTAATTGTCATGGGTGTCATTGAGACATTTATTATAAAGGCTCTTAACTGTTTACTACTTATAGGTACATTTGCTTATTTTTTATTTTTTAGTGTAAATTTTAATAATTAATCTTATTTTTATTTAGTATTATACTTTTCAATTTTTATATCCCTTAAAACCCTTAACTTTGCTCATCTCTTGATTCCATATATCATATATGTAGTACAAAAATGTAAGGAAAATATGTTTATTTTTGTTTATGACTAACCTCGCTTTGTTATAAAGCTGTAGTGGCGGAAAAAATGTCCCTGTCAGATAATGTGTATTACTCTTAATGTATTAGCTTTTTTAGTAGCTTCTCAGAAGTTGCTTTTAATTTGCTTCCAACAACTTCTAGCATCAACTAGAAGAATACAACCAATCCAAGTTGATGTATATCTTGTACAAAAGGTAGGTAAAAGCATTCAGAGTTCCTCTTTAGAATTCACCAAGAAAATGGAGAATAAATTGTCCCCTACTTCCCTCAGTGCGATCTTGCTCGGGTAATTGTAGTTTTCTTACAAAGTAGTGATAACGCAAAAGTGAATCTATAGACTATAATATGAAATCTTTAGAAGCGAAAATACTACAGCCTTCAGTTTTTAGGTGATTAACAAATTGCTCATCTATTAATATTATTCATAGAAAACTAATCTGGATAAAAGCAATAAAAAGTATTAACACACAGCAATAGATAAAATGTGTAACTTCCTCAAAGGGAAGAGTGTCGGAAATCATTGACGCGAACGTTGAAACACTTTTAAGATTGTGCATACAGAACCTTAGTCGTAATCAAATCCAGTGTACAAGCCCACCAAATTTCGGGGAGGTAATGAAAGACACTAAAGGTGGATGATTTGATTGAAGAAGACGAAATGCAGTCCACTCATTAAATCTGATTTCCCCGACAAAGATGAAACGAAGGATAAGAATGAGAGACGTTACTTGCACGTAAATGAAGTATAACAAGGAAAATGAATAATAGTAGTGACGTTACGCCTTTCCTTTAGCATTGATTTTATTATGAAATAGAAGCTGATAGATTATTGCACAATTATAAGAACCAATACTCCAAAATCCAAAAGTATCCAGAAGTATAATATATAATAGCTCTGTATAGGAATGTATCACTTGCTAGTGACATACATGTACTATACTTTCTATATTACTCAAATAAGGAAAATATGAACCAAGCCAAAAGGGTGCAAATATTCGTATAAATATAATATTTCCAAGGTGGCCAATATACAAACAAGAGCGTGTTCACACGGACATCTCAACTCTAATAATATAAAAATGTTTTCTATATTTACGTTAATGAATGATTCTTTCATTATCTCATGGTGTAACATTGTATAGTTTAAGAAGGATCAGCGAGAGCTCTTCATATTTACACGCCATGAAGTGGCAGAATCAACTTCTGGCTAAAAAGAATCGGTGAAAAAACACCTGAAGAATTAATGACGATTGTGGAAAAAACAGGTTACCGTTTGCTATACATGATACCGATATTGATACATCCTCGCATATTGTCAGTGGCAGCATCGTCATACTGCTGCACATAGTGCCCCTGAAATTTGGGAAGAAAACATCTCATAACTTGATTCATTTCAGTGGAACTGTGAAATGGCTAAACTCATCAATTTTTATGTGCTCAGGAGTTACAAATCTGTGTTCCGCTAAAACAACAGAAGAAAATGGATACAATTTATAGGACCTGACACTTTCAAGCCTAAACACCTATTGGCTATTACCCATGGAAGGACTAGGATAAAAACTTATAAGTTCAGACCAGTAAAGATAACACATATCCAATTTCATTTATTCTGTTATGAACTTATGATCCAGTTAGCCTAATGTTATTTTGAATTCATTAAATGATCTGATTTACAGTGTTCTGTGTTATGTACAGAAATAACAGAGCTTAAAGCTATGAAGTCCATAACCTATTGAAAAAGCTACCCATATCGCTCGCCATTAGTTCTATTTCTAGTTCCCTAACTAGCAGTATATATATTGGCAAAACATCATAGTATTGGTCCAGAGAAAAGGTGATAATCCAGGGTCTATTTGATTTTCACTTGTATATCTCAACTTAGGCAATGTGTGTAATATTATATGCAATCATCAGCATCCAAGCCATATCTTAGAAAGGAGAAGGCCCTGAATTCCTATCCAGATAAATGGCAATCATTTGTAAGGAGAGGGGTAAAAAGAAAAGTGACCTGTAGATGAAGAGGAGCAGCAAAATGATCTTTCATCAACGTGCATCACATCAAGCCCAATAAACCATGATCCGGTGCTCACATCATCATGTGCATATGTCCGAAGAATATGTCTGCAAAGCAAATATTGGATCTTGATAATGCATTTTGAGATAATGACTACAACATAAACAGACTTGTCAATGGTTTCTCTGGGCTATACATGGTTCATTAGGGGTAGAAACGAACGAAAAGAACATACCTGTTTATTGAAATAAACTGAGCCAATGCTTTCGAAATTACATAGACATCGCTGGAAGCATGCCGAAAGTATCTGTAGCAAAATGCGAGCGTCAACAGCGTCAACAGGTACACTTATATATACGATAAAACAGAGAAAGTCTATATATACTCACGATCTCCCATCGCCAAATTTCCACCAATCTGGTTCATGCCATTGATGTGTCCTATAAGATTCAGGTAAAATG
>NC_029789.2:16117189-16117882 GCF_000816755.2 Arachis ipaensis | reverse complement strand
AAATTCTAATAACACAAAAAATAATATCATAACCAGATAAAACATTAGGCGCAGACTCACGGATCAGAGAAAACTTCGCCTGATTTCATACAACCAATATAAACACGGGGCTTATCCAAATAAGAAGTTAGAACTCCTCCCAGGGCATCTGCATAAGAAATCAAGTCATTGAATGCTCATAAAATCACAAAGAAATCCCAATAATTCCGGTAGCTTTTCATGAACAATATGTACTTCAGTCCTCAAGTTATATTGCAAACTAGAATATTAAATATGATTTCTTCTAGTTCTGTAAAACTGCAGAAATAAGCCTTATTAAGGACAACATACCAACATTAACATATACATCGTCATTGGCCTTAAGATAAAACTCTGCATCCCATTTGTCCACAGCATAAATGAAGAATGATTTTATCTTTTTTGCTTTCTCTTCAGGTGCCTCCACTTGATTATCCTGAGGAGGGGAGCAGATAATAAGATTAATAATTTGATTCTTGCATTATTAAGTATACAACTTCATGTGAGGTAGCTAAATATTATCTTAAAGTCCATCACTACATCAAGCTTAATAGTGCACCAGGCGAAGTAAGAACAAACTTTGAACAAAACACACATGATTCAACATTAATACAGCAAATGCCCAAAATTGCTGAGTTGAACAAAAGTTGAATAAGCCTACGTTTTAACAAACGT
>NC_029789.2:16105444-16116824 GCF_000816755.2 Arachis ipaensis | reverse complement strand
TCTCTCAAACAACACAATATCTTTAATTTTTGTTTAAGCCCTGCATATTCAATTAAAGTCCTTACAGTCACATAAAAAGGTTATTGTGTTGTACTTGTCAATTTGTCAACAATCAAATACTGTTAGCATGAAACTATTATTAAAAATCAACATACCAGAATGATGAAATCATCGGTCTGGCTGCTTTCTGTTTCAATTTCTTTGTCCAAGCTGTCTCCACGATTTGCGCTGCATAGAAAGGAAATGTTCATTGGACAAAAATGTAAAGTTCCAGTCGTTCATTAGACTTGCATTAAAACTATCAAAGTCATACCTTTTTCCTATTACAAAGCGCACAGTGATACCTTTTTGATCAGCAAGTGTTTTCATAGCAGTATCTACAAGAGGGCATCACCATGTGCTTATAAAAGAGTTCTACAGGATAGACTAGGAAAGCTTGAAGACTATAAAAGACAACCTATATTCTTAGTAGACAATTTCAATTTGAACATAACTAATTAATCATTTCGACATTTATAAACAAAAATTAGTACTAATTAGAAAACCATCTAAGCAGATTAAAAATGAATAGGTGTAGCAAAAGGTGGATTTCTTGATACTAAGAAAGCAAGAACCACACTTGAAAATTAAACCCAAGGTAAATCTCTATTTAAATCTAAAGAAAGGGAAAAAAATGTGAAACAAATGGATAAAAAGCCTCTAAACCATTCTAAACTATCTTTCTTGAAGCCGTCATAACAAGTGAATATCTTTCAGCAATACATCAGTTCAAAACATCTATCAAAACAGGGTTCTAAGTTCACAAGGAAAGCATCCTAAGCGCAGTAATTGGACACATTTCCGTCAGGAACAATTGAAAAGATAAAACATAAATCAATAACAGAACACCTTATTGTCATGATTATTCAGTGGAAGCTAAACTAGAATTTTAATCAGCTCGAAACCCTCATTCATATAGGCATAGCAGCAGGCATTCCATTTCATCCAACTGACTGCTAATTGTCATTGCTAAAGGAACCCAAACCAATGGAAAAGGTACCTGTTGGCATCCAAGCCTTCCGGATTGCATTCCGGTTCTTTTTTCGGCCAAAGGTTGTCATTATCCCAATAACTGCAAGTACCTTCTTAGTAGGCTGCTTCCGACCATTTCCTGGTAATTTCTTTGTAACAAAACTTTCTTGTTTAGCCGCAGATAGTTGCATCTCAAGAGACGACAACTTCTTACGCTGTTCCCTGAAGAAGCAAAAATGAAATAGTGATACCTACAGGCAATAGCCTACCGGTTAAAGGGCATTTGTATCCAAATTTGAACTCAGCATGTGAAATGGAGAAATTAATAGAAGCTCATGGATTACTTAGGTGGATTATATTTATATTCATGCCATTAGTAAATTGATATTTCAGATAAATATACAAGATATTGATGGATCCTAGGTGAAATATCACTTTATTAATGGTGTGAGCATAACCCACCTAAATGCTCCATGATCACCCGCAACTAGAAGAAACGTACCTGCATTCTATAATTTTGAGTGTATCATCAACAGATACGGCGGATTGACCCTGAAATCGTATGAACTATACTGCCTCATTGACATCCTAAAATTTTAAAAAACAAACGCACTAGCAATTGCACTCTCGCACAAACTAAGCAATATTAAATTAGAGATAACTTGCATTAAATAACAATTATGCAATGTATGACATAACATAACTTGAATCACGAAATCTAACATTACGGTTACCTGAGTGGTTCTTTTTTCAAGTTGTTCCATCAAATACGCCCTATTTTCCGCGTCCTGCCACAGCCTGAAAATGGCAGTGGAAACTGAGTTCAAAATTGAAGATCACGAGGAAAGTACGAAGAAGAAGTGAATAACTGACCTGCCAGCGACGTAAATAGTAGACATGGTAGCAAGCATTGCGAGCATGAGAGCAGAGACTCGAGATCCAAAGGAAGAGTGACCAGATAGCCGGTTTTGTGATCCCCGGCTACGCATTTCTTCTCAGATCCAAATCTATGGATGGAAGTTGGAACTGCAGATTGTTTATGTTTTGGAATTGAGACTGAAATGATGTTTGAGAAACCAAGGTGACTTGTTTTCTTTGGTTCGCTTCGGTATTTACGTTTTGAGCTACACAAGTATGACCGCGACGTTATAACTGATTTTATTCAATTTATTTATTTATTTATTTATTTCGGTTTCAACTTTCAACGGAGCTATCTCAGAACCGAGAACTCAGATAGTCAGATGCAGAACGCCAGAACGAACGAACGAACTGCGATGACTTGTTTCAAAGTTCAAAATAAGCTCTCCAGTCCCCAAACATCTTGCATTAGCAAATTTTTTTTTTCAAGTTTTCTTTCGGCCAAGAACATGTTAGCAAATTGAATAATAGGGAGCAATGGGCTTATAATTGGGCTGGTCCAAGAATTAATTTATCTTTTGGTGCGAAGGGCGAAGGCGTAAAAAAAAAGTCCAAAAAAAAAAAAACTTACTTAAAGGCACGCACGTCGAATTTGCTGGGTGTTCCCTCCTTTCTCACCGTCACCTGGGTGAATTGGGTCAGAGCCAGACGGTGACGGTGACGGTAACTTCTACTTCGCGTTCAACAACGGCTTCATGTCTGACGGGGTTCTTAACATTGAAGTCATTTCTGACCCTCTCACAAGCTAACTAAGCTGCTCTTCACAAATTCTGTTAAGTTAGTTTATGTAGACTTGCCATGCTGGCAGCTGAGTTAGTTAGTTAGAGTAGTAACCAAGTTGGTTGGGAGATTAGTTAACTCACTTGCTCATTTTCTGATCTCACGCAAGTCTCTCTGCAGCTCCCTGCTTCTTCAGCACTGTGGAATTTAACATATTATTATAATTAAATCCCTGATTAATTTTGGTGCTTTAAGACCTCATTTTTTTTGTTTGGTGAGACAAATTAAATTAAATCAAGTCAATTGGTATGGTTGGTTTCTTAATTGTTTCTGTATCTGCTATATATATTGATGAACTGAAAAAGAACGAAATGCGACTCTTCAAATCCAAGCTTCTGGTAACTGCAAAATGGTTGATGACATATTTGAGGTTGCATCATGCATAAGGCATTGGAGCAAGATCTTGAAGACAATACCCAACACCACTAAATAGATTATTATTGCCTAACTGCCTTAATTAATTTGGGTAATTACTAGGATTTGGTGTTATATAGATTATTTTTATAAGTGACTGCAGATATCCTATCTGTAGCTATTATATATTTGTATTGATTTACGAAATGAGGTTAGTTAAGCTTCTGTTTATGTCCTCTTATTTAATCACATTTTTTTTAGAAAAAAAAATTATACTTTATTTAACTGGATGACATTTCGTTGCATAATCTCTATAGGACTATAATTTGCCACATAATACTTTTCTAAAATACCCGAAATTAACATGAATATGATGTCTTTGATTGAGAAACAAAAATGTATATATTTTGAATTCATTAAAGTATAAAAGTCGAGAAGATAATTAAAGGAAAATGATAGTTAGAAAAGTCTACAATTCCATTATCTGAGGCCAGCGAAGGGGGGGTAAAGAATAAGAAAACCACAAAGCAGGTGCAGGTGCAAATTTCAAAGCTGAAACGTACTCAACATTTGCATCGGCATTGTATTATTAGTGCGAGAGAATATTGTCCGACTCGCTGATAATTGAGAAACCTGAACGAACAAAATGATTGTTACATTGAATTTTATGATTCAAGGACAAAACAACATGATGTTGATGATGAATTGATGATATTTAATTTGCTTTTCCTTTGGGGCCAGTACTCGTTGGTTGCCATTTTAATGTGATTATGTGAATATCTTTCATTCTTTCTCAACTACGGTTAATCTTAAATTCTTATTTGGCGTATCAATAAATTTGTTTTTTTAACGTATTTAGTAAATTTTTAATAACAAAAATAAAAATATTTATGAGCTTACACAAATAAGCCTAAATTTGGCTAATTTTTTTTATATTGATTAAATATATGTGTAATACATTGTTATTGGAAGATTAGGAATTTTTTTTATATGGTGTTTTATTCAAATTGGACGGTCTTATTTATTTGAAGAAAAAAATAAACTACAAATCGAAACTGATTTGATTGAAGAAAAAAATAAACTACAAATTGAACCCTCCGATTTGTATTTTTTATTTTTTAAACTAAAAATCGGACGGTCCGATTTTAACATTAAAAATTTTTTTATTTTCGAAATCACAAATCAAAAATCCGATTTGTAATTGTTTGTTTAAAAAAAAAATAATACAAACAAATCGGTGCCTCCAATTTGTATATCCCATATCAGTGTAAAACACACCTCTTCTCACAATTTCTTGTTATACACTTCTCTCTCACACATGAAAAATAATAAGCGCCCAAATTTCTATTGGTGACGTTAGAATCAATTGATATTTTCTTTTTTTTTCCTCCTTCTTTAAAGCCCTACCTTTAAAGGTAATGCTTATCATGAAAGTTATTTTTGGGTCATTCAATTAATTGAGAAGTTGTATTTTCTTTCCCCAAAATCAAAGTTTTGTTTTAAAATCGTCTGAGATGTTTGAGTTTATTATTTAAGCATTTATATAGAGAAAGTTTAGGGGTAGCACTATTATTAAAATTTGGTCAATACTTAATAAAGAAAAAATGAATAATTTTACATCATTAAATGTAATCTCACACCATTAAAAATATTAATAATGACTAATTAATTACTACAAATCACAAAACCTGCTGCTTCCTAACACTCCTTATTTATATAAATTAAAAAGTTATTTATTTTAATTTTTAAATCAATCAAATATATTAATCAACATATTAACTGTTATATAATGGAGAAATTCTCCTACAACGTATATCTTTTGGCATAATAACTTTATAGCTATCAATGAGTCTATTAATTTTTTTTGTAGTTGTGTTATGATTTAAAAATATTACATGCTATGTCTACCAACCATATTCATATTCATATACCTTAATCCAAGTGGTTGATACGGTGGTTGTTCTTAATAAGTATCTGCTACAAATTAAAAGTATTTTGTCATGGAATGAATGTTTGAGAAGGAAAAAGAAGAAAAGGCGTGATTAGACAAATTGAAATGAAATGACAATAAGAAGAGCAATCAGAATTGACAAAAGAAGAGAAGAGTGCATGCATTGTTCCTCTTCTTCCTCATTTGGTAGACAGCTTTTCCTTTCTTGCGTTGATGAGACGCCGGTTTCTGTAGTGTATGTCCAAGAATCTCATGTAAGCAGAATATGTGTATAATATAAACAAAATAGAATATATTAGTAATAATGTAATATACTATAATATTTCTTATTGTTCCATGATACTACATAATATAAGCATGAGTTCTTAACTTAGAATCTCATGAAACATATCCTATACTTAGAAGCTTTTGCGTCGAATCTAAATACATGAAAATTGAAGAATTGATGTCTCTAACGATTTCGGACAAAAGAAAATATAACCGACTAAATGATTAAGACCATAACCAATTTTATGGGATAACAGCTGGATACCACGGATACGTCATTATATTCAGTAACCACTGAATTCCGGCAAATAATGTGCCATAATGAATACTTAATGCCGGAAAAACGATAGCTCCAAAAGACAAAGACTAAAAAGAAGAGGCAATCATCGAGTAAAGACACGAAAAACTCACTTTGCAACCGTATACATTACTAACTTTAGCATCGTCGGATATCTTGCAAGTTGTCCACTCCTACACTTGACTAAGTTGAGATCTCCTGTCTCCACCTCTTTAGATCGTGACCTCGTTCCGAACATAGACACTAACTTTGCATATTATGTGTATATATGACCATCATAAGTGACTCTTAAAATTATTACCATGTTTTCACCGAAATTTAATTATAAGAATGTTGATGGGTCCTTAACTAAGTGGGACACACAAATTTAAAACAAAAAAAATTAAATAAAAGAAAAAGAAGTGGCTAAAGCCACAAAGGGATAGAAGGTTTATTCATTCTGAATAAAACCAAACGAAGTAGGGATTTGACAGAGAGAAGAGAAGAAGAAATTTGGAGGAAAAAGGACAAGTTATTTTTTATCCGATTGAATTAGTAAACTTGTTCCATTTCTTATAAAATTTTAGTATGTTATTCTTGGTGTAGAGATGAACATTAGGATATACCTTGCTAGTTGTATTGCATTCTCTTTTGTCTGATTTGAGATACTCACTTTGTGGAGGGTTTATGTTGTTTACATCAGTTTTGATGATATATTTTGTTGATTGTTGAGATGCCTTAGTGTTACTAGGTCCCGTGAATTTTTTGTCCCTCTTTTGGGGTTTTTCCACGCGTTAAAATTCAGGTGTCTGATCATTTAATTTCTGTCATTATATTTGTTGCTTGGAGTATCTTTGGAGTTACCTATTTAATCGCACAGGTTGTGGAAAAATTATTTTTGGTGCTTCCGCTGTTAGACAGGTTCTTGTTCTAAACCTTTGTTGAGTTTTTCCAACAAAGTGGTATCTAGAGCTTTGGTTGTTTATCTCTGTGGTGATTAAATGGAGGAAAATACTCATGGCCAAATATGGTCAAATTAAATTTCCAAAATTACTCGATTTGGAAGACTTTCATGGAAGATATGTTGTATAGCAAGGACTTGTATGATCCTGTGGAGGGGGATAAATTCAAATGTACCAAATCCGATGCTGAATGGAAGAAGCTGAATCAGAAGGCATTTGCTTTGATTAGGCAATGGCTTGATCTTAGCGTGTACATGTTGACACCAAAACAAATACCGAGAATATGTGGAAGAAATTGAAGGAGTTACATGAGAGGAAGAATGTGCAAAACAAAGCATTCTTGATTAGGAAGCTTGTCAATATGAAGTATATTGAAGGTAAATCAATGTTGAAGCACTTGAGCACCTTTCAGGAGACGGTGAACCAACTAACAAATAATGAAATCACTTTGAATGATGAGTTGCAAGCTTTGTTGTTGTTGAGCTCTTTGTCTGATAGTCAAAAATTTTTTGTTGTGACACTAACTAACTCAGCTCCAAATGGAAAGTTGACGTTGGCAATGGTTAAAGAGAGCATGTTGAATGAAGAAGCTAGAAGAAGAGAGCAAGGTTTAACTAATGCCTCCTCCCAGTCAGAAGCACTTGTTTCAAAGTCACAGGGGAGAAGTCAAAGTAGAAAATCTCACAGTTCTGACAAGTCAGAGAGTCAAAGTAAGTCAAGAGAAAAGTACAAGCCAAGAAAGGAGTTGATTTGTCACTAATGTGGCAAGTCGGGGCATATCTAGAGGTATTGTAGGTTTTTTAAAAGAGAACAATCAAGAGGAAAAAATGAAGATAAAGGTAAAGATAATGATAAAGAAACTGCTGCTATTGTTTATGAAGATGTTCTTATCACATATGATGAAAATTATGTGAATCTTGTCTGTGATGATTCCACTTTAATTATGGACTCTGGTGCCTCATGTCATGTCACTCCGAGGCGTGAATTTTTCACTTCCTATACTGCTGAAAATTTTGGCAAGATCAAATTGAAAGATAAAAGAGTGTGTGATATCATTGGTATGGGTAATATGTGGCTTGAAACCAACATGGGATGCAAGTTATAGTTGAAGAATGTTAGGCATGCGCCAGATATGTGGTTCAATTTTATTTCAATGAAGGCATTGGATCAAGAGGGGTATTGAACTTCCTTTGGTAGTGGAAAATGTAAAATTATCAAAAGGGCTCTCATTGTTGCTAAAGAAGACAATAGTCTCACTACTTTCTACTGATTGCAAGCAAAGTTGTGCAAAGAAGAGGTAAATGTAGCTGATGATTCCTCTTCTAATTTGTGGCATATACGTCTTGGTCACTTGAGCAAGAAAGGACTAAGCGTCTTAAACAAGAAGCTCTCACTTTCTGTGAAAGGTACAACTTTAAATACTTGTACTCATTGTTTTATTGGTAAGCATGCTAGAGTATCATTTCATAATTCTGGACCTCATAGGAGATCACATGTTCTAGATTTAGTTCACACTGATGTTTGTACTATGGATGCTAAGACACTAGGTGGTGCATCGTATTTTGTTACTTTTATTGATGATTATTCTCGAAAAGTGTGGGCTTTTGTTTTGAAATCTAAAGACCAGGTGCTCGGTATCTTCAAACACTTTTATGCAAGTGTTGAAAGAGAAACAGGAAGAAAATTGAAGTGTGTTCGAACAGATAATGGTGGTGAATACAGGGATCCATTTGAAGAGTATTGTAAAGGATATGGGATCAAGCTTGAGAAGACGGTTTTGAAGACTCCTCAACATAATGGAGTTGTAGAGAGAATGAATCGTATTATCAATGATAGAGTCAGGTGTATACTCTCTCATACAAAGTTGCCTAAATCCTTTTGGAGTGAAGCAATGAGGACTGCAGTAGATCTGATCAACCTTTCTCTTTCAGTTCCACTAAATGGTGATGTTCCAGAGAAAGTTTTGAGAGAAAAAGATGTCTCCTATAGTCACTTGCGAGTGTTTGGTTGTAGGGCTCTTGTTCACATTCCAAGAGATGAAAGGTCCAAACTTGATGGAAAGTCAAAGCAGTGTATCTTCATAGGTTATGGTCACGAAGACTTTGGTTACAGATTAGGGGATTTGGTGTGCAAGAAGATAATTAGAAATCGAGATGTAATTTTTCTTGAAGACTAAACTATTGAAGATCTTGAGAAGGCAGGTAAGCCAACAATAACTGTTAGACGTTCTGCTGATGATGAACCTGGTCCTTTTACAAGAGCTCCTGTTGATGGGAGAAATGTACAAGTTGATAATGATGGTGATTATTTGCATGATAAACCTACACTTCAACCTAAGGTGCCAGATGCAGAAGTTCTACCAGATGCAGAAGTTTCACCTGAGCTTGAATTGAGAAGATCTACTAGAGAGTGTCATCTTTCTCAGAAATACTCTCCTCATGATTATGTGATGAACACTGAGACTGGGGAGCCATAGAGCTACCAGAAAGCTATGTCTAATGAGCATAAGGAAGATTGGTTGAAGGCAATGCAAGAAGAAATGAAATCCTTACATGAGAATCATACATTTGAATTGGTGATGCTATCGAAGGGTAAGAGAGCATTCAAGAATAAATGGGTGTTTAAATTAAAAGCGGATGAAAAGGTCTCACGGCCAAGGTACAAAGCTCAATTGGTTGTGAAAGGCTTTGAGTAAAAGAAAGGTATTGATTTTGAGGAGATTTTCTCTCCAATTGTGAAGATGTCCTCTATTCGAGTTGTACTTGGATTGGCGGCTAGCTTGAATTTAGAGGTTGAGCAGTTTGATATGAAGACAACATTCTTTCACGGTGACATAGATAAAGAAATTTATATGGAGCAACCAGAGGATTTTGAGGTTAAAGGAAAGGAGCACCGTATATGCAAGTTGAAGAAGAGCTTATATGGGCTGAAGCAAGCGCTAAGGCAGTGGTACACGAAGTATGATTCCTTCATGGAAGGTCATGGGCATAGTAAGACTTCTTCTGATCATTGTGTGTATATTAAGAAATTCTCTTATGGTGATTTTATAATTCTCTTACTTTATGTTGATGACATGTTGATTGTTGGTCATGACACTAAGAAGATTGAATGTCTTAAGAAAGACTTAAATAGATCCTTTGCTATGAAGGATTTGGGTCCTGCAAAGAAAATCCTTGACATGAGTATCACTCGTGACAAGAAGAATGAAAAACTATGGTTGTCACAGCAGAAGTATATTGAGAAGGTTTTAGAGAGGTTTAGCATGAGTAATTCCAAACCTGTTAGTACTCCACTTGTTAGTCATTTCAAGTTAAATTCGCGGCAATGTCCTATAAGTGAGAAAGAGAAAGCAGAAATGAAGAAGATTCTATTTGCATCTGCAGTTGGCAGTTTGATGTATGTTATAGTTTGCACCAGACCGAATATTGCTCATACTGTTGGAGTTGTTAGTTGGTTTCTCTCTAATCTTGGCAAGGAACACTGGCAAGCAGTGAAGTGGATTCTCAGATACCTTAATGGTACTTCAAGAGTTTGTTTATGCTTTGGAAGCGGCCAATCTGTGTTGGATAGTAACACAGATGCGGATATGGCTGGGGATCTTGGTTCAAGAAAGTCTAATTCTGGTTATATGATGACTTTTGCAGGGGGAGCTGTGTCGTGGCAATCTCGACTTCAGAAATGTGTTGCTTTGTCTATTACAGAGGCAGAATATATTGCTGTTGTTGAAGCTTCTAAGGAACTCTTATGAAAGAAGAAATTTCTACAAGAGTTAAGTATCAATCAAGAGAAGTTTGTGTTATTTTGTGACAGTCAGAGTGCTATCCATCTCAGTAAGAATCCAACGTTTCATTTTAGATCGAAGCACATAGAGGTGAGGTATCATTGGATACGTCAAGCGCTTAAGATGAAGTCATATGCACCTGAGAAGATCCATACTGATGATAATAGTTCAGATATGATAACTAAGAGTTTACGTGCAATGAAGTTTGATTCCTGCAAAGAGAAGGCAGACTTGGTGGAGCAGCCTATCCCCACTTTAGTTAGTGAGGCGGAGATTTGTTGGTAGGTCCCCAACTAAGTGGGGCCTACAAGTTTAAAACAAAAGAAAAAAATTCAAATAAAAGGAAAAGAAGTGGCTAAAGCCACGAAGAGAAAGAGAATGGTTATTCATTCTGAATAAAACCAAACGAAGCAGGGGTTCAACGGAGAGAAGAGAAGAAGAAATTTGGGGAAAAAATGACAAGCTATTTTTTATCCGATTAAACTAGTAAACTTGTTCAATTTCTTATGAAATTTTAGTATGTTATTCCTGGTATAGAGATGAACATTAGGATATAACTTGCTAGTTGTATTGCCTTCTCTTTTGTCTAATTTGAGATACCCACTTTGTGAAGGGTTTATGCTGTTTACATCAGCTTTGATAATGTATTTTGTTGATTGTTGAGATGCCCTAGTATCACTAGAAAGACTGATTATATACTCATTATTTTGATAGTAGAAGATTTTTCTAAACTAGGTCCCGTGAAATTTTTTGTCCATCTTTTAAAAATTTTCTCATGTTAAAAATTTTGGTGTCTGATCATTTAATTTCTGTCATTATATTTATTGTTTGGAGTATTTTTAGAGTTGCCTATTTAATCGCACAGATTATGAAAAAATTATTTTTAATACTTCTGCTGTTAGACAGATTCTTGTTCTAAAACTTTGTTGAGTTCTCCCAACAAAAAAAAAAAACTAAACTAGTGTTGCTAATATTCATGGATCTTTAAATTTCATCTACAAAATAATATTATTTTTGGAACGAAATCCTAGGATGTATCATATTTTCAACAAAACAGAATTTTCATAATTTTATATATA
>NC_029789.2:16104364-16104951 GCF_000816755.2 Arachis ipaensis | reverse complement strand
CTAGTTAAATATTTAAAACTTTATTATGTTAGAATCAGACTTTTAATATTTAATTAAATAAATTATTAGAATGATTCTTTTCTGTTTAACCACATTTCTCGACTGGATTCATATACCCAATTTTTTCATAAATTGTTTATTACATTTTTAAAAAGGAGAGAGAAACACTCCTGATATTATAAACAGCTTTATCCTCAACATCCCCGGCTCCACCACCTCAAAAAATCTGCGGAACTAAACAAAAAAATCTGCAGAATATGTTTAAATTTAAAATATTCCCTGGCCTGTATCGAATTATGCAAGGTTGCAAACTCAACGCATAACTTGCATAACACAGGAATTTAATTTGAAAATAAATATAAACTATAAACACCTTAATGCACATCAAAAGGGATATGTACGTGTAAAAGAAAACCGAATTGCTGGATGATCGATAAGCTTCAAGGATATATGCACCTTATACATCTCCAATAATAAAATATATGAAAATACATTATTTTTCTCTCGACATGTCTAACTATCCTTCTTGACAAAAGTGAATTGGAATTCTAGGATAATCTCACCGATATAAATAAAAGGATAAAATT
>NC_029789.2:16098451-16104188 GCF_000816755.2 Arachis ipaensis | reverse complement strand
CTCTTAATTACCTTATTTTTTTCTTTATTATTATTTTTTGTTTTTTTAATGTCTATTATTATTTACCTATAACTCTTCATTTATCTAAAAAGTATATTGGTGAAAATATACACTAATACTTCGTAGGCTTAAGGCTATCGAATGAGTCAATCATCCCCATTTAAGTCTGATTTGTCTAAGTATATGAATTAAATAGGTTATTCGTTTAAGCTTATTTTATTTACGAGTAGGGGTGGAAACAAGAGAAGAATTCATGACTCGGCTCATTTTAGGTTTGGCTCATTTTATTAAATAGGTCACATTTAAATTTTTTGCAAAGTCTATTAGTTAAAACAGTTAAGTCATAAACTTTTAAAAAAATTTACGAAACTTGTTGGATGGACTCGTTTAAATGTTTTTTTGTAAAAATAAATTATTCTTAATTTATACTTTCAAGTTTCAACTATTTACTTACATTAAACACAAAACGAAATTAAAAAAAAAATCAATGGTAAGATTAGTTAAAATTTTAGCTTTTTTGTTTAAAGGAAAAAATTATGAATTGTAAGTATAGTTATAATATGTGACTAACGATTGATATATAAATAAATTATATTTTACAAATTATGAATTATAAATTTTAGAATATATTTAATCACAAATTATAATTTTTACTTTTCAAATAGGTTTGTGAGCTTGTTGGACTTTAAATAAGTCGGGTTGAAGCATAAAGAAAAGTATATGAAAGGTAATAGGCCTAGGCTTGAACCATTTATTTATGACATAAACTAGGCTCGTCAAAGTTAAAACTCAGCTCAACTTGGTCATTTCTACCTCTATTCAAGGGTCATAAATTTTCAGTCCGAACTATTTATGGCCACCATAATGGGTTAAACGAACTCGTTTATCCTCGTTTACCCTTTTATTTTATTTTTAAAAAAAATATTTTAACAAAAAATATTTTTTTTGGGTCAAAAACCTTAAATAACATTACTTTTAGTTGACAAATTGAATTTTCGAGTCATATTAGAATTAGATAAAATATTGGCAAAACATATTTTTTTTAAATTTTAATAAAATAGTTCGTTTAATCCGTCATTTTTATAGATTAATCAAAATCAGTTTATTTAACCTAAAATTTAACCTAACTTAATTTTAGAAATAATATTTATCCAGTTAAATAAATAAAACGAATTAGACCAATAAATTTAGCCCATTTTAACGAACTAACCAAAATAAATAGCCTCTCTCATGCAAATGTCTTTTAAGACACATTTTATTAAATAATATATTTAAAATATAATAAAATAACATATTTTAATAAAAAATTTGTTATTAAAAAATTATATCAATATTTTTTATGTGAATTTTTTTTATTAAACTTCTTTTTCTTTTGCAAAAATAATTATAATATTATCGAGATATGATAAAAGTAAACATAAATATTTGGCTTTATTTTCTATTTGGTTCGAATTTGGTCAGTAATAAAATATGACATATATATACATATATACATATATACATATATATAGATTGGAGTCATACAATATAGATTATTTAACATAACCGACTTTATCATACATATAAGTATATGAATGATAAATACATAAAATATTTAAAATATAGATATTGTGAAAAACGATTTTGACAAACTGTTTTACTCAAATTTTGTTAATGTTTTAAAAAAAATGTGAGCATCTCAATGTCGCAATTGTATCGTCAATAAGAATTAAAAATGATTGAAAATAATAAATAAACAAAAAAATGCGAGGTGTCGGAGGCAAATTAAATTGCAGAAATTAAAGCAAATAAGAAATTAAAGAGAAAATGAAGAAGGAAACATAAACGTAAAAGAGATGAACAAATAAAAGTAGAGAAATTTTATTAATAAAAACTGGAAATAAACAAATTACAAGTGTACTGTTTGAGTTCAGAGGAATTTGTATTTAAAAGAGATCATAATATTATGGTTTATGTAATATTTTTACTTTGAAAAATATTTTAAAATTTATATTAGACTATAATTATGTTTTAGTGTGTGTATTTATATTTTATGTATTATTTTATTCAAAACAAGTTTTCGGTTGAACTGTGGTCAAACCGGTTGAACCATGAATTATTAGTAGTTAGAGCGGCTCGATTTTCTATATAATTGACTTCTCACTAAATTAATAAGATAGATTTATACTCGATTATAATAATTTATTTTAGGAAAAAAGACAGATAAGTCCCTGACTTTTTAAATTTTTGACAAATACATCATTGACAAAATTTAAATACAAAAAATCCATGACTTTAGCAAACAGAGGACAACTTAGTCCTTCCGTCTATTTGCCTCTCATACACTAAACGGAACTGGTTGATGTGGCTGAAACGGTGTCCAGGTGTCCGTTACGGTACAACGTTAGAAGGGGAATAAAGTTCGAAGGACAAATAAGTCATTGACGTCATTTTGCAAATAAAGTTCGAAGGACAAATAGGTCCTTGAGAATTTAGTTCATTATACTTCTATTATGCTTCTATTATGAGAATTTAGTTTATAAAATTATGCTTGTATTTTGAAATCTAGTTAACTTGTTGTATTCTGCAATTTAAATTATTTGTATTAAAATTGCAGAAATTGGGCTTGTTCTGTTTCTACTTTTTTTTCTTAAATTGAATTAATTCAGTTTTAGTGCATTTGTGTATTATATTAGAATTTGTTAAATTGCATTAGTTCAGTTTTCATCATACTAGTGGCATTAGTTAGCATGAGTTCATTTATGCATCAAGTTAGCATGAGTTCATTTGTGCATCATTCATGTATTAAGTTAGCATTAGTGCATTTGTGTATTATATTAGAACTAGTATTTTTATCCATAATAACATTATGAGAATATTTTTTTTTAAATTATACTTCACTTTGTTCTAATAGTATAAATTATGCATGACACAAAAGATTTATAAAATCAAACTACTTTTACAAAAAAGTCGTAAGTTGACAAAAGTCTCTGATTAAAAAGACCAAGATATCTGCAGATAAAAAATTAAATAATAAGATTTTTAGTTATTATTTTTATATGAAAAAGTCTAATTTTTTATTAATTTTAACATTCGTTATCTAAAATTTAAAATAATTTAATGTGTATACTTTTACATTTAAAATATTTTAATTGTAAAAAAATATCGGATGACATATTTTGATTTGTCAAATTACTAATACAAAATATAATTATATATAGAGTAAAAATAGTAGAGAGAAATAGAAAAATGGAGAGAGGTATATGAGAGAATTTAGGAAAGGAGTTTATTAATTTTTAAAAAAAATATTTTCTCTCAATTTTAATAAGAGTGTCATGTGACACATTTGATTATTAAATTAGATGGTAATATATGATACATAATATAGGTATATTTCAATTAGATAGTAATATATGATACATATAGAAGCATAATGAACTAAATTCTCAAGGACCTATTTGTCCTTCGAACTTTATTTGCAAAATAACATCAATGACTTATTTGTCCTTCAAACTTTATTCTCCTTCCAGCGTGGCACCGTAACGGATACCTGAACACCATTTCAGCCACGTCAGCCAGTTCCGTCTGGTGTATGAGAGACAAATAGACGGAAGGACTAAATTGTCCTCCGTTTATTAAAGTCATGGACTTTTTTGTATTTAAATTTTGTCAGGGATGTATTTGTCAAAAATTTAAAAAGTTAGGAACCTATCTGTCTTTTTCCCTTTATTTTATCTATAACTTACCTAGGCGGCCTTTTCATATATAACACTATTAATTAATATAAGCATTTATTGTGACCATGGATTGAACAGTATTAAAGCAGATACAAATAAACACAAGAGACAATAATAAAATTTTGAATTTAGCTAACATGTGCTCTAATGATACAAGTTAAAATTATTAATTAAAAATTTTATTATAAAAAATTGTATAATAAAAAAATATAATTAAAATTAGTGTATAAAAAATTATTGACAATTTTAAATTTACAAAAAAAAAGAGAACAAACTGATAAAGGAACTAATTTGGTGCACGACATTCAATTTCAAAGACTAAAATGAGTCATTTGATGCAAAGTTAGGGACCAATTTGGTGCATATATAATGATACATAGTTGATGACACGTGGACACATAACATTGTGACACGTGGCATAATCATCCACGTCAGCATGCCACGCGTCGCTGATTGATACGTCATCATACTGTTATATGTGGCCAAACCATGAGGTGACACGTGTCACCAAAGACCATGTCATAAAGCCACGTCAGCGCGTCGTTAATAGAAAATTGGTCAGGGACTAATATGGTACAATTTTTCTAATCTCAGGACGTAATTGGTACAATTGAAATCTCAGGGACGATTTTGGTGCATCTCAAAGACCACTTTAAAAATTTAGTCACCAAAATACCTTTTTTATAACTCAAAAAAGTTAAACTTTAAAGAAAATTTAAAGTTTTTTCATAGATTCTATTTTAACATACTAAAAAATCCTTATAGCATTAGTTTAAAAACAAAAAATACGCTTGTAGTTCATATTTAAAGTACGATCAAATGGTTAAATTAGTCCCCAAAAGATCATTTGATTTTTAAATTGGTCTTTGAAAATTTTTTTAAATCAAACTCATTTTTTAAAGATTTTAAATTAGTCATGATAGTCCTTTCGTCACTTTCTTTGTTGATGGGATCAAAATTTGCTAATGTAACACGTTAAGTGACACCACAACACATACATAAGGGTGCGTTTGTTTACAGACGAGACACTGAGACAGAAATATTGAGACATAAAATCGTGTTTGACAGATTAGACATGGACAGAGACATTGTGTCAAGAGACACTGAATATTAGTGTATTTTGTGTTCATCCAACTAAGAAAGACGCAAAGACACTAACAATAAGCACAATTTATTTTTTATTTTTTCTTTTATCATTCTTGTTAATTTTTTATAATTATAACTCTTATTATTATATTTTTTCTTCCTAAATTTTTTGAATGAAAAAAAATGGATAATAAATTAGACTTTTATAATTTGTTTTAGTTTATCACCAAACAAAATACAAAAATACTAATTTATTTGTCTCTATCTTTTTTGTCTTGTTCTTAGTGTCTTTGTCATGTCCTATTTTCAAAATCGAACACAACCTAAGAGTCGTAATTGACTGATATCATTATAAATTTATGAAATTCAATTAAATCAAAGTCTAATTGAGGAGAGAACTTAAGGTATTAGAATTCATCAATTTGGGGTTCATTTGATCTAATTTCCTTAACTAATAATATTAATAGTCAATTAGGACTATTAGGTGTGTGTTGTCATGTTATTTAACGTACTACATCAATAAGAACGCCGTTAACAATGGAAGTGGCGGAATGATTAACATGATTAATTTAAAATCTTTAAAGGACGAATTTGATTAAAACAATTTTTTAGAAACCAAATTAGAGAACAAGTAATCTTTCAGAAATTAATTTGACGACCTTTTACTCTTTAAAGTACTAAAATATATTTTATGCATTAATTTTAAAATACTAAATTACACTTATAGGATTATTTAAAATTCTTTGATTGCATTAAAAATTAAAAATATTAATTTAATATTAAAATAAATTTAATCTTTAAAAGAATTAAAAATACTTTTTTAGAATAAAAATTAAAATACTCTTTGAGAATAAATATTTTCTAATTATATTAAAAATTATAAATTTAAACTTTAAATAAAAACTAAAATACCCTTGTAACTAATTTTTATAAAA
>NC_029789.2:16096604-16098213 GCF_000816755.2 Arachis ipaensis | reverse complement strand
CATACATATTTTTCTTAATTAAATTTATATAATACAAAATCTTTTATCATTGTGTTCATATTTAATATTATAATTTTGTTTCACACAAAATAAAATTTATTTAAATTTTAATATTATATACATAATATATATTTATTATTATTTTTTTAATTTTAATATATCTTTTTTTTTCTCAATTTTTTGAATGAATTTTTAACTTATTTTTTATGTATTATTATTTTAATTATAAATCCTAATTATTTTTTTTGTACAAACATGTTTTAATATTCATATACTATTTTTTTGCTTTAAATTTTAGCCCAATATCTAAAACTTATAAAAAAAATTTAAAACTTATAAAAAAAATGGTTAACCTGATTCACAGGTTATTGTTTTAAATCTATACCATTCAAATAAAATATAATAATGAGTAAAGTATCGTTTTTGTCTCCAACGTTTGGGATAAGTCTCAAAGTTGTTCCTAACGTTTCAACCGTCTTATTTAAATCTCTAACGTTTTAAAATTGGCACAATGTTGTCCTGCCGTTAAGGATCCGTTAACAGAATTGACGGCGGGACAAAATTGAGACAGTTTTGAAACATTAGGGACTTAAATAGAACGAAAACGTTGGGAACAAAAACGATACATAGAAATAAATTTTAATTTTATTCTTCAATAATATTAATTTTTTACTGTATATAATATTTAATTTTTTTAATCACATCTAAGTAAATTACACATAATCACATTACTTTCATTCTAAATAATTTTTTATATTTTTATATTAACTTATAACTTTAAGTGTAAAATTATAAAATAAATTTATTATGATTAAGTATAATTTACTTAGATGTGATTAAAAAATAATTGAATATTACGTACAATAAAAAATTGAAATTATTGAAGGATAAAACTAAAATTTATTTCTATATATCGTTTTTGTCTCTAACGTTTTCGTCCTATTTAAGTCCTTACGTTTTAAAATTGTATCAATTTTATCCCACCGTCAATTCTGTTAACGGATCCCTAATGGCAGGACAACATTGAGTCAATTTTGAAACGTTAGCGACTTAAATAGGATGATTGAAACGTTAAAAACAACTTTAAAACTTATCCTAAACGTTGGGAACAAAAATAATATTTTACTCTATAATAAATAAAGAGTTTAGATTTAATGAATTAATAATGTGTACATACTTTGTACTTAGTAAGGAGTGTTTAAGATGAGTCCAATAATATATATGTGAATTTTATTTAAAAGAAATGGATGGGCTTGTTAAATTCCATGTATATTACATGGCGGACATAGAAAGGCTATTATAGGTCGTGTCTAAAATAGGTTTCTATACTCATCTTTAAGTATTATTTTTCAAGTAAGCTGAGACCTTATAGATATTAGGTCTTACGTTTGGAATCTCTAGCTTTTCATATATGTCTCCTCATATGTTTTCTTTTTTCACACTTAATTATTGAATAAACTAACCAGAAATGATATGTACCATATCATCACCCTCCTAGATATACGGAAGCATGCATGTATTCATCATACATGCATTATGCTAGTCCTTTCTAGTTAAAGGCTTAAAGCAAGAAAAATACTATTATCTTTCTATTATATAATATTAAAAT
>NC_029789.2:16093588-16096465 GCF_000816755.2 Arachis ipaensis | reverse complement strand
ATTGTGTATTAAAGTATTGTCATTTAAAGTATTATTTATGTAATAAGATATTCTGTATTTATTAGAGTCCATCAATGCTCTTTTTTTATATTAGCCTTTTATTTCATCTAATAAAATCTAGGTTTAATTATTCTGTTGGTCCTTATTGTTTCACAAAATTTTCAATTAGGTCCCTATACTTTTTTCCCTTTTAATTGGGTCCCTGCATTAATTTTTTTTTTCAATTGAGTCCCTACACTTTTTTTTTCTTTTAATTGAGTCCCTGCACTAATTTTTTTTTAGTTGGGTCTCTATACAATTAAGCCAATTACTATCAAGAGGGACCTAATTGAAAAAAAATTAGTGCAGGGACCCAATTAAAAAGAAAAAAAGTATAGAGACCTAATTAAAAATTTTGCGAAATTATAAGAACCAATAGATTAATTAAACCTAAATATAAAATAAAGAAGTATAAATAAAAGACTCTAGTATTGATATTCACTCTTAATATTAAAATAGTTAAATTTTAAATTTAATTAACTTTATAAAATTTTTATAACAAAAATTACTTTACTTACTTTCATTTAAAAGTTTCAAAAAAATATTTTATATATTTGTGTATATCCTGCACGAATACACATATACTAGTTCTCAAAGGAAAAAAAGTTGGACAGAAGAAATTAAAATTTAAAATGAGTGCTCATATGTCATCAGATATCAGAATCCAATTTTTCTTACTCATTATTAGATAAAATAAAATAAAATTCGTTGGTTATGTATGTATTCCTTTCTTTTCCTTATATATATTTATATTCTCCCTTCATCTATATCTTTGCGTTTTAAATGTATATATAATCGAAGAAGCTAGCTACTGTACTCATCACGATACAGCAGAAAACTACTAAACAAAGTGGTAGGACTTTATGTTATAGCAATGGGAATGTGAATAACTTACCTTTACATTAAAAAAATAGAGGGAAAAAAAAGAAGTGTCTCATCATCACTTGTTTTTAAATTTGTTTAATTTGTTCTGTTCTTCAATTCACAATTTTCATATTTTAATCATCGAAAGTACATCGATCGACCCAAACCTAATCCTCCTCTTGCGCTTATAAAAAGCCCTTCTCTTCTCTCTTTTCCTCTCAAAGCATATCCCAGTTATTGCTTAGCATATATAAACACATCAATGCAACATATTTGATTTTTTAAAAACTTGTTTCAATTTCGTTTTTATATATAGTCCTTGCTCTCATTATACATTAGAAGAGGTTCAATATGATGGATGCATGGAAGGAGGTAAGAGAGAGCTTTCTTCAGTCCACTCATGGGTGACAATAAGATTTAATTAGCTGCCGACTCATTCATCCAAATGCTGAGTGAAGAGATAGATAGAGAGATACACTCAGTAAATGAGTGAATGATGCGGGAGACAAATTGAATCTTATGTTTCCTATACTTGGACTGAAGGGAGCTCCCTTTTTTTGTTCTTCTTCATATATATTATATTATCATTCATCTCCCATTTTAATTTACATACTTTTCTACTGATCTAGCTACTTTTTAATTTCCTCGGTCCTTGATTTATTGGATTTGGCATTAAAATAAAGCATATCTTATGACTCTTTATCATCATTTCATTATGTCCAAGGTAAGGTAAGTAAGTTATATATTAGCTTTTGCATGTGGATTAAAGTTGATAAAAATAAAAAGGCACATCCCCATTAATCAGTGCTTTATAGATTGCACCTGACCCTGGCCTTTTATTCAATATATAATTATTCATGTGTGAGCTTATAATAAGTTGCATCTCTTTGTATATCTACTTTATATTGGGTAATTAAAATTGTTCTTTTGTTGGGTTTACATGTTTTATGGTTAGTTGTGATAGTTTTGCAAGTGCAGGTAGCTAGGGTTAAGATTTGCAGGGCATGGCGGTGGTGGAAGCAACTTTCTTTTGTTGGTGAGAGAGTTGAGAAATGCATCAATGGAATTTATTATTGCAATTAATTAGCAAGTTCCAAGTTTCGAGTTACGAGTAGTGATTAGAGGGATACAAGTTCCGATGAGCCTCCCCTTCCCTAGTTCATGCACTCTCACTTGCTTCCAAGTTATTCCAACTGTCATCATCCACTTCCTATGCTCATACTTCACTCAAGCATTACAATTCCAATGTATTTTAATTTAATTCTTGCTAAATAAAATTGTGCTAGTAGTTATCCATGATCTTTTGTTTTTGTATAGTATTATTACTTTAATCATCTTGTTAACAAGATTCTTAAATACAACTTTTAATGATGTTCACGTTCACTCTTTTAATTAATCTTTTTAATTGTCTGTATATGCGGATGAATGGACGTTGTTTACATTTAGAGTTTAAAGACTGGAATCTTTTTTAAACCTGAGGTCTGGGAGGTGCAAAGATTTTGTCGGCGCCCTTACACATGTGATACTCTTAAAATCATAGGAATGAACTAATTAAGAACCAAGGATGTGGCAACATTTTTTATATACTTTAATTTTGATCCCATTTTTTGCTTTCTTAACATTTCCAAATTTTAATATATCAAAACTATGGTCAATTTTTATGGGTAACCGGTTAATTAGATCTATATGTTTAAATGAGTTTAAAAATTAATTATTTGTATGGAATGTGATCATTTATACTTAGTTAAAAATGTAAAAATCTCTTAAACATCAAAATTAAATTCATACTAAGTGAATTAGCGAATATGTTATCATGTGCAGACACCATTTGGCATTTGCCATGCCCTAAAATTTAGTAGCAGCATGTGTCCTTACTCTTAGGGTCAATCGTCCTTTTCATCACTATAAACTCACATAACTGCTAGATTTAGATTTTGGATATACGCAATCTGTCCTTAATTAGGTACCGGTGTG
>NC_029789.2:16080888-16093544 GCF_000816755.2 Arachis ipaensis | reverse complement strand
GAATCTAACAGCACTTTCTTTCTACATTATCTTTCCCTTTAGTTTGCACCATCTTTAACCAACACTGCTAGAGGTAAAGACTAAAGTTGTTTGTCATGAACTGCCAATTATTTCCATTATTTTAATTAATTTTTAATCTTCACGTGCTAATCACCTAGCTACTAGCGGAACCTTGGGTTAATACGTTTATTTGATTAATATTCACATACACATATATACTACATGGTACCCATTGTGTTTTGTGTGCAAATAAATGCGTTTTGATTTCGCTTTATTCTCTGGGGCCTATGTGTTTCCATCCCATCTGGGAAAGTTTTAACTTTTACAAGTTAATTATTGGTGAAGTAGTGGATTTGCTTGATTTTATCATAAAGTCTTGTCCATGATCATATCTCAAGACATGGAAAATAAATATACCTTGATATATGTTATTAGGACTTCTTAGGAGCTATCCAAGACGCTTTTTCTCTGAGATAGAGCTAATTAAGCAAAGAGGGAAAATGCATTTTTGTGTTTGTGTATAATGTAATGCTATGATGAGGAGTTAATCTAAATTGATTTGACAATAACAACGTTATCATGGTCTTCTTTTCTTTCCTAGTGGAGAACAGATGGAAATGAAATATTTGCTCTTAATGTGGTATCTACTAATGGATTGTTAACACTTTCATTGCTTTAATTTTTAATGAATTAAAAGCCATTAGCTATCTACTACTTATCTTCTGTGCATATATCTATCAAGATGCTCCCATCATACATATCAAGGAATACCTTTGGTCCTTTGCTTTTTAGAAAATCTCAACCCCACTATTAGAGAACTAAACAAAATAAACTTAAATAATAACTATTGTAATATGCCAGAGATTTCTACGTACGCACTTATAAATAATCAAAGGAAATTCCCAAGACTTGGGGTTTGAAAAATCGCATGCCACATTGTAGCGCACAAAGTGGATGCAAATGTTACCCTAGCTAGCTATAATGTCACACCTCTTCTTTTTTCTCCTAACTTCATAAGACGAATATTATTAGTGCTTTTGTGTGTTGACTTCAATAATAATATATTCAAGCATAATTATAAAAAAAATTCACGTTTTTTTTAAATATTTTTTATTTTTTTAGATATTGATAAAACTTTGGTGTAATTTCCAGTTATTATATTTTACAGTGTTTTTCAAAATTTTGGAAGCAGAACAATACGCAATAGATGTATTTAAAATATGGAAACTACTCAGATAAAGACGTTTTTTTATGATTTTTTTAATAATTAAAATTTAACACATATAATCAATTAAATCGTGTTATTTTTGTCAAAATTAGGTCAGACAAATTAATTTGACCGAAAAAATGGTGAATCAAATTTTGAATTTGTCTAAATTAATGTTATTTTTTTTTATAAAAAATGACTACAATACCCTTATTATAGAAAATAACTAAAATACTCTTATTATAAGTTTTTTGACAAAACTAATTTTTTGTCAGGTCAATTTTAATAAAAATAATACAGTTTAACCTGTTATATGTGTTGAATTTTAATTATTAAAAAATATTTTTAAAAAAAGACGTTTTTGACATCTTTATTTGAGTGATTCCCTTAAAATATATACTTTATATATACTTGTGTGTCATTGTATCTTTCAAAACGGTAATACTAGGAAAAAAAAAACAGTCAAAATATTAATAAAACAAATTTTAACTAATTTTAGTTAAATTTTTTTTTGTTACCAAATATTTGGGCTTTCCAAAATTAGTATCTAACAATATGCATTGAAACAAAGGCAACCATAACAAGTTTACCTAATATTAATATACCTTTCAATCAATTTGGTACTACTAATCATATCTCTCCATTTTAACATACAAGCAATTATGAAAAGATAATAAAATATTGCAGGTTTGAGATTGTAAGATGTTGCATCGGTTGTATGCTAAATCCTAAATGTTATTATTTACCTTTTTTTTTTAGTCACTATTATTATTTACCATTGAATCGGGCTCCCTCCACTGGGCATGAAGTATATAGCAGGCTCATGTATCAATTTTCTCATGATCTAACTTGCATTGTGAATTAAGCAGACAACATTTTCATTGCATAGTTGATTTAGTTTAAGGAAATACGATCCCATACTACTTACTACTTTGATAGATTTCAGAGGATGATCCATTCATCGACTATATATACCACGATTCAAATCACGCTTCTTCAACATACACACGTAAAGCAAGACATAAAAGAAGCATCATGGTTATTGTGTGATCACTTTGTCTGGGCTGTTTTTTAATTCAAGATATATCTCAAATTTAACCAAGGTTTAATGATGAAATCCCGGTCGTAACTGCTTGACTAAAAAACACAGCACAGCACAGCACACAACATCTTGATTGATTTAAATGAGAAATTTGAAATTTGTGAAGCAATTTTAGTGATACAAGTACAAGTAATAAGGCTAAGATTGAAGAAAGGTACATATATAGAGGAGGAAAGTTGAATTGGCAAAAGAGAAATAAGATTTGATGTGACTTGTAGGAGATACGGGTTGGGAAAAATAGGCGATAAACACGACACGTTATTTGTAGATATCTGAATCCCTTTCTTTTCAGTCATACAAGAACTGAGGGGCATTGCTTGACACGCGACGCAATGGAAACTGGTATTATATAGTAATAGTAGTAACACAATAATTGAAGGGGGGAATCCAAAGCAGACTATTGCTGAATGCTGCTGCTCTTAGACAGGTTCATAGAGCCCCAGCACATGCCCATCAAGACACCGCATTGCTGCTACCTGATTCATCACATGCAAATCACATCACACCCTACAAATTAATTCAAATCTATTTGGTTAATTTATTTTATTTAGTGGCGTAAAATTGTTACCTTTCCATGGACCTCATATTTGATAGGGCCATCAAGTTCGGCTCCCAATGCTATTAGTTTTGTCACTGTACTGTTGATGTCTGTTACAGTGAATGATAGAAGCGACGAGTATCCCTTCTGTGTCACTTGCTCGCTGTATGTGAATAAAATAAAATATAATTAAATTTGAGTAGGAAATAGGAATGGGCAAATGATCGAACAGATGGAGAGCATGAGAACGAGATAAAAGAGATACAGTGGAGAATGCATGAGGGCGAGCTTAAGAGAACCAGATTGGAGTTCGGCCCAACGAAGAGTGCAGACGTTGGTAGTGAAATCCAACCCCTCTGAGTAGAACCGAGCAGCTTTTGGAACGTCTCTGTGTAGCTGCAGTATCCACCTGAACGACGCTGCCATGCCCGCAACCCCTCTACTTCACAATTCACATGCACAACGATACAACTGCTACCTTCTTTTTTTTTTTTTTCTCTCATTTGGAATAGACTACAGCTTTCATCTTGGGCCAGCCCAACTTTGACACTCTCTATTAGCTTGATATTGGGCCTCTACACCACTTGTTTGCTCCCTTCTCCCTATTACATGCTCTGTATTTTACTTTTAAAAAATCTGCCTGTCCAAAAGAAAAAAAATATGGTTCTCTGTTGAGTTTGATGTCACCTCGTATTAATATGAACAATTTGCTACAAGATGAACTACTTCACTTCCATATTTCTTATTAATTATTATAATATAGGGTGATATTACTTGCACATAAAAATTGGTGACTATTTAAACACAAATTATTATTATTAATATTATTCGATCCAATTATAAACCCTTGTAATGTTAATTAATTGACCAACATTAAGACGAGACATTTAAGGGTTCCTTGAGACCAAGATTCATGTAACATAACATTATACATGCTGGTTATACAAGAAGCAGGAAGACTAGACAAAATTGTAAGTTTGCCTTTTAACTTGTAAAAGGTCAATCTGATACGTTAAGACACCATTACACAACACAGCCATCTACAACTGGTATACAGAAATAACCCCACCCCGGACGTGAAATATGTAACATACACAGGTAAGATAAATATTATCAAGAAAGCAGAAAGGAGGGGAAAAAAAAAGAATGAGTGGTCTTCTAAAAGGAGCCCTTGAGGGCTTTCAAACGAGACCTCTGCCCCTTGGACCTTGCTTCCATGAGTTTTGCTCTCAAAGTATTCTCCTTCAATGCTTTGGGAGCCTCAGATATGCCATGATGATCTTGGGATTGGGGTGCAAGACTTGACATCCACTGCCTCACAGGGCTTGCTTGCTTCCTCCACCCAGCATTGCTGCACGATGCCTCTCCATGCATGCTCACGCCACTCTCTGATGCCAGTAGTTGACCTATGATCACATTATCAGTTATGTGATTCTTATTGGAGCTGTGCAATTCACTCCGGTTCATTTTCCGCTCCGAACCTACACTTTCTAGACACTCACCGTGTCCATGTTCGTACTTCTCAGATATAGTTCCTTCAGCTGCTCGTGTATCTGTTGTGCCCTTACCCTCTTCTGCATCAATTGATTGCGACTTCTTGTTTGAATTGGATGACATAGCCCAAGCCATCTGTTCTTCAAACTTCACTTGCAAGTTAGATGGGCTGCGATCTTTTAACCCTTCTTGAGTGACTGGTTTTTTCTTCCTGGCGTTGGACTTCAATGACTCATCAAGAGTATTGTCCGCAGGCTCTTCTTCACGTGCTTTAGCTCCTCTATTGTTTGGCTTATTTAGCTCAAAGCAGTTTGAATCACTGCCCGCGGAATCATCCTCATCGCCCACATCTCGTGGTGCACTGACAACATCATTAAGCGGAACTGATTCCAAGGAATTCCGGCGATCCCTCAACACCATATTTTCTGTACTTCTGCTATTTTTTTTGGCTTTAAGGAAAGTCTCGATTTCAAGGCTTAGTTTATCGACAATGGACTTCTTATCCGTAAAACCATTCTGGGCTGCTTCTAGCTGCATCTGCACACGCTCATCAAGCCATGATTCAGATATGTGGAGAATCAAACGGTCATTATCCATGGCTTGTACCTGATCCTTATCAGACTTGTGTTTCAGAGCATGCACCTCTTGCTCATATTCGTTTATTCCCCTAGCAAATTCATCGCAGAGGTCCTCCAACAATTTTCTTCTTGCTCTCTCTTGCTCCAATTCTTTCAGAGCAACAGTAAAAGAAGACTTAACCTCAGAAAACTCCCGAGCTAATTTCCTGTGTATGCTCTCTGACCTTTTCCTTAGTTTCCTTTCATCCTCAAGTTCATCCCTCACAGATTGAACGGCAGCATGGAGTCTATCTTGCTCCTTACTCTTCCTAACTAATTTTTCCTCTGCAATTTGCTTCATGAGATCATCAATCTCTTGTCGATCCACTTGCCGGTCCCGAAGCAACTCTTTGACCCTGATTCGTGCATGATCTAGCTCCGCTTTTAATGCTTTTATCAATGAAATGTTAGAAGCATGCTGTTCTTCCAAACTCCATATCCTGTTTAACACTTTTAGCAATTCTGTGGATGTTTTGAGACTATAACGGGACTCACCAATCCTTCCCTTAAATTCCAAGGAACTGCTAGGAGTTGCAGCAGGGTTATAAGGTGTCATCTGCAACACAAGAACAAATAACGGGCAAACACAATATGTAATATTGTATAATAGATTCAATAACAGATGAGCTGCTGGAATAGAGAATGGATAAATATTTGTCCATTGTTCAGTGTTCACATTGATCAAACGATAAATTATGAGCATATCATTTGCAGTAAATACTTTAAAACACACAATCTCACATATGAAGGTAGTTCTTGACAAAAACTTTAGTTCATCCAGCACTGATCTTTCAGAGCAAGAAGTTTTAGTGCCATTTTGTTCTTACAATAAATCTCCAAACACATTGTCGCAAACTCTTTACAGAAATTTCACAATTTAATTAGCTATCTTTCATAAGTGTTATTATGGCGGCAAACAAACAGCGGTATAACGGATACAGTTAGGTTATTTTATAATCATGAATAACTCTGTTTAATGACCAAAATTCTGCATGAAAGATACCTGCTTTCCGATAATATCAATTATTTATTGTATTTTCCATGATACATATTAGACCATAAAACTCCTAACCAATCACTTACATTGCAGTCATGAAAACCCTAGATCCATGATTACATAGGATGCCAAAAGGTACATCCCGCGGAAAAACCATGTTTACCATGAAAACCAGAGGAAAAGTTGTGTGCCTTTCCATTGTTCTAGATGAAATAAATAAACAAATAAGAAACGGGTTGTGGTGGTTGGGAGTTGGTTGATGCTTACCTCCATGGAGCTACCATAACTTGCAGGAGATAGAGGTTGCAGTGCATGGTTATTCTTATTTCTCTCAATTGCTCGATGATGCTGCATTAGTGACGCCGCAACATGCCTCCTCAAACTGCTTGCACTAGCTGGCTGATGAATGAAAAGTTTCAAATTATAGATCCATATCTATCAAAATGTTTGATAATGTCAACAGAATTACAACACGTCTCATTGCAATGACCAAGAAAAACATCACTTATTCTAGAGGAAAGGAAAGCACAATGATAATTACACCAAACAAGAAGGGGGCAAAAAAGCTACAACACAAAAACAATTTGAAAGAGGATGACAAGGAAAGCATTTATATGGGATCACCTACTAGATAGCAGAATAAGGAAGAATCTATGCATCTCCTTGAAGAGGATATGTCTCAGTTTAATGAGGAAATGTTGTCAGTGAGGAGTTAAAAATGAATTGCGGAAGCAACAATTCGGGAACAACCGAATAATATAGAGGACAAGTCAAGCTAGACATTGAAGGCTCAAAAGGAGTAAACAAATCATTTTTGTAACATACAAGTAGAGCACACAATTCTCCATAAATGTGGAGGATAACATGAAGAGTATTTTCCGGTACATATAAATTATAAAATAAAATAAATAATAACATGATACAAATATCGGAAATTGGGCCTATTATAAACGCAGAAGTAGAAAATCAAAGAGCATGAGTAGGAAACCCTTAAGAAAGAAATTAGAGCTGAAAAGGAAAGGAGAGAGCGTGGCGTACATGATCAGGGGAAGCGGTGGAAGCGTCAGGGAAGAAGTTGGAGATGTCGGGAGCCTTGTCCTTGTGAAGGTTGTAATGGTGGCGGCCACCAGGTGCAGCAGCGGGAGCGGCGCCGTTAGCACGATGCATTGGGAAGATAGGGAAGTAGTGGTGGAATTCCCAGAGAGCGGCGGCGAGCTTCCTAGCAGAGACGGTGGCGGAGTGGGGATGATGGTGTGGATTCAGAGAGTGATGCTGATGAATGATGTTGTTGTTCCCCCAAAGTAGCTTCCAAGAGGGCACTGGAGTGCAGGGACCCTTACTTTTCCCCACCAATACCCCTCTCTTCAACTTTTCTCCTAAATTTTCCACCTTTTCTGCTTCCCCTCCTTCACTTTTCCCTTCCCTTCCCTTTTTCATCTCTCTCTCCATTCTTTTTCAACCTGCCTTCTCTATTAAAAATATTTAAAATATATTTATTTCATCTTTTTATTTATTTAACCTTTGTATTTCCTGTATGAACTACACGTGGCTATAAAGACACTGTTTAGAATTGGAAGTCGATATTGTCAGTTCCATCGGAGCATAGCATGTTTGAGTTGAAGTGGAATGATTTTTGCACATGACTACATGAGATCCAGCTTCTTTATTGCAATAATCATACAACCCATGCAATTGCAATGCAACATTAGTTATTTAGTATACGTTGCCTCATACCTAGACTTTTCTCTACTTTTTTTTTCATCCCTCCCTCCCTATTCATAAAGTATTCAACAATCAACAATATTAGCCAACACTATTCTCCGTCTCTTTCTTTATTATCACACATACGCGGTTCAAAACTTAGTTTATTATTTGCCATTATTATTCGTTTGGCTCAAATGAATTATTGAATAAATAAAGAAATTATATTATGATTGAATAGAAAATTAAATAAGCAAAGCTATAAATAGTAATGAATTAATAATAATTTACTACCCCATAACGAAATGCTTAACAGGGGAGCGACAGATGGGAACACCAAAGTGCGACGAACAGGGCAGCTGCCTGATATTCAACTTGGGCCCACTTGTTCTTTGTTGGGCCCCATGACACTATGTCCACATAAAGGATCTAAAATTGGGCTTTAGAATAGTATTCCAAGCCCAAAGGAAACAGTGAAGGAGCAGAAAATGGAAAACGGTTAACATGGATGGAGAGATAAAGAAATGACAGTTGGTTGGTTAGGAATGGCGCAGGGCTTATCCTGGGAAAACAGCACATAGTCATGATTCCAAGTTGAGAGGAAGCAGAGTGAAGAAGCAGCATTGAAATTACAAGTTAGAAATGCACTCGCTATCTCACTCTCACAGCTTCCTACGCCCACTTGCATCGTTTCCCTCTTCTTCCGCTCATCGCACTTCCTACCTCACTCTTCACTCATCCTCTTCATCTTTCATCAGCTCGGCTATCTATCGCACCCATGCACCTTCAACAACCCCTAACAAACTTCGGGGTACAAGGGTAATTCCATCTGACAGTTACAACGGTTCCCATTGGGAATGTCAGTCATCCCCGCCACACCGTGCTGACGTGGCTCCTTCTGAGATTGACACCGATGATGGTTCATCCAAGGGGCATCTCAAGTTTCTACTCCTGTTTGGGTTCCTCGCACTTGGGGACTCTTACCCTGCATTTGCCGCTTCAGATTCCTTTCCTTTCTTCCATGATTTTGGTGACTTAAGCACAGGTTTTGCTTCAGTTAGGAAAATCTCCCTGTCACTTCTTCGAACATAATCATAATGCAATTTGCAGCTAGAGTTATTCTGTTGCAATTTAAGTAAAATCACTTCCAAATCAATTATTAATTACTGTGCAGCTCCAAGTGTAATATTTGATTACTTCTTGTCACAGGCATTTCTGTTAATCTTTTTCTCTGAGCTGGGAGACAAGACTTTTTTCATTGCAGTAAGTACACGCAAAACAATGTCCCATTCCTTGCAATATCACCAAAATAAATGTTGCAACTTACAACTCCATTGATTTGTGTATTTGATGAGTTGGCAGGCACTCTTGGCAGCTAGGAATTCAGGTGTTGTTGTTTTCATTGGCACATTTGGCGCACTTGCGTATGTTTTTCTGTTTCACGGTGATTTAGATGCCCTTTCAGTTTGTTCTCTGTTTTTATGGACTTCCTCATGATTACTCACCTTTAATGATAAACTCATACAATTATTATTCTTGCTGAATTTTTTTGAACAATTTCAAATAGCTATCTATGGAAGTCAACTATGCACTAATCTTCAAACTCTTTAATACCATTTTTGTTCATTTTTGCAGTGCAATGACTCTCATATCAGTTGTCCTTGGCCGAACTTTTCACTATGTTGATGAAATCTTGCCCTTCAGGTTTTTGCTATATTTCTTGGAGTTATTTATGAACTATGAATGATACATCTTGGTCATACTAGAAGACTGAATAGGAATGAATTTTCCTAGACTTCATCTTATGATTTATGTTGAGCAGGTTTGGTGAGACTGATTTACCTGTTGATGACATTGCTGCTGTTTGCTTGTTGGTAAATATCACATCCTTCTTTATTTGAATTTATTTGTGTTCGCAGCGACATGCTTTATTCCGATAACTTTCTGTTCTTAGACAAAACACTGTTAATTTGACACTGAATTTAATTGACTTCAGCTGTACTTTGGAGTCTCTACTCTCGTGGATGCATCATCAAGCGATGGCCAGAAATCAGATGATGAGCAGAAGGAGGTAAAATTTGGCATGTATTTATCAGCTTTCAAAGCATAATGTGTTCAATGCATTAATATTGATTTTAGGCCGCACATTTGATTTGTCACTTTGGTTGATTCATAGGGTTCTCTAAAATTCCTAAAATTTAATGTTTCCTATCTTAACCAGGCCGAGTTAGCAGTTTCAGAGTTTTCTGGAAATGGTGCTGGGATATTAGCAGCTGCTGGCACAGTTGTCAGTACTTTCCTCTTAGTTTTTGTTGCTGAATGGGGTGATAAATCATTTTTCTCCACAATTGGTGAGTATTAAATCGGCATCGTTCGAATACAAAATGTAATATTCATGTCAAACATTTTCACGGAAAGCTAAGTAATCAAATATATATGCGTGGAAAGAGTTTAGAGTGACAATTAATTTTGATCAGTACAATTTTTATTTATTGTTCGTTCATCTCAAATTGCAATACATGTTCTCTTGGTTCTTGTCCTGATATACTGAACTCACCTTCAAGATCCCCCCCTACTATTCAGCCCTTGCAGCAGCTTCTTCACCTCTTGGAGTCATAGGGGGAGCGCTAGCTGGTCACGGCGCTGCAACTTTGGTAAAACTATTTATCTAAGTTAATGCACAAATGATTGTTGAAACGCCTCTTGAAATTACCTGTCAGATTTTCTTAATTAGTGCTTTTCAATGCACGTTCTAGACAAGCACTGTTGTATTCCATAGCTTAAAACAGATTAGAGTCTAATAAGCATATATTTAATACACCCAGAAAGGTCATAAAATAAAAACAGGCTAAATGCCTAAATGCATGTAATTTACATTCCTTGAGCAAAGTGTCGTTTACTTTCTTATCACATATCTGTATGCATTGGCGGGCTTTCTATTCTCAAAAGTATATTTTGTTATATGCAGCTTGCTGTACTTGGGGGCTCTCTACTCGGGACATTTTTGTCAGAGAAGGTAATTTCTCTTGTAGCCTACCTTCCTGGTATGCTTTCATGGTTCTCTCTGTGCAAAAGTGGGCTCAATTTCATGGATTGGTCATCCTTTACGCATCCAATCATACCGATTCTTTAACCAGTGGGACAACCATTTGCTGTAAAATAATTTAATCTATGATCTACAAAATGCTTTAATTAATGCCAGAATCACAGCATAAAATCTAATAATCTATATCAACTTTATGAAAAGTGCAACATGTTATACAGATTCCTTTAAAGGGACCTTTATTAAGTCCCACATTCTCTAAATTGAAAGTATGATAGTCCTTATAAATGTAAGGCAACCCTAATTTCTTGAAATAGTTTTTGACATAAGGTTCACACCACAAATTTCACGCTCCTTATCTCTTGAGCTAATTTTTTTGGGAATGAACATGCTCTTTCAACCACATAATAGACAACCAAATGACGCCTCCCTTCTACTTGGTGCGGCTAATAGCTAGTACATTATTGTAACCATAAGATTACGAATATGCTGATGCTTTTCTAACCACACTTTATTCTTATGTTAATAGTGCTACATAGTTGAAGCGTGAACCTGCATTTGCGTATTTGTTTTTGTAATATTACTTAACACCTATACATACTAAGACATTCTTTTTCACTTTCCTCTTGAAGGTTATTTCCTACATTGGAGGTGTTCTCTTTCTCGTCTTTGCTGCAGTGACCCTATTTGAAATTGTGCAATAGAGGATAAAAGCGCAATGTAAGCTCATTACAAAGCCATCAAGAACGCACTTGTCTCCAGTGTTTTATACTTTTGTCGGAACTTCTTTTAGAACTCATCTTAATTGCGGCTAAAAATCTTAGTATCCGATCCATCAATAAGTGTGTTACGTATCATTATCTTTTGTAGAAATTGTTCATCTTCCTTTATGTGTAGTCCTCTTAAATTTAAGATCTCTTATGTTTATTTTTCAAGTGAAATGTTAATTACTTATTACAAAACACATTCTTTAATTGTTGTGGATATTGTATATTGAGATTTTTATAGATTAGTTCCATCAAGCACTGTACTGGTGACTGGTAACCCTGATATATTTTTCTATAGCTTAAGAACTTGTCTATCTTGTTGAACTCCATAAGTATGTGGCACTATCACAGATGAATGAACCTTTTCCTTCTACTGTCCATCATGCTTGAACTTAGCCATCTTTGAAAGCCTATCAACTTCCTCTACCAAGTAGTCAACCCTCGCCACAAACTCGATGATTGAGGAAGTGAAGTTGACCAGCGACAATGCTTCCGTACTCTCCAAGGCCCTCATCCTAGGTAACAAGTCTGTCGTTATCTCACTATCTTCTTCAGAAGTAGTTTTGAGAAGTAGATAAGAATGGAGCTGCACAGAATGTTGAAGCCTCTTGGTAGCACTGTGAACCCTCTTGACATGGGAGTTTTTCAGGCTCCATTTCATGCTGCTGATGTCCCTTCCTAGAATCCTTATAAGGTCTGCCACTTCGTTTGATACCTCTTTGATTTCTGACTCAAATAGAATTCGCAGATTGTACGGTGCCTGAAAAGTGAAAACCAACCATTAGAATGGAAGAACTTCATAATATAAGGTCATATGAAAATGATAAACATTTTTTTAACATAACTCAAAAGTTTGAATAATGTATATCTGTTGCATACAAAAATAATAGTTTCTTTCTATAGTCGCAAAAAGATTTAAAGATTCTCATACATGATTGTATTTAATTTGATGCAAATACTATGTAGTAAAGAGAGAATATTATTACAACCTGAATTTCTGAGTGTAGAATAGTATCAAGTGCCATAACTTCATAGGCACAGTGGCGTAACACTGCTGCAACTTTAAGATATTGTGACCATGGGTATAAAAATTGCAAGAATCTACCGTGTGGTGGCTCCCACTTTGCCGAATTAGCCTTGCAATCAGAAAATAGAAGATTGTCATGCACATTAGATATTGAAACTAAGAT
>NC_029789.2:16067337-16080518 GCF_000816755.2 Arachis ipaensis | reverse complement strand
ATTGAAACTAAGATGAAAATATATATATATATATATAATAATAATAATAATAATAATAATAATAAAATGAAATACTATATATTTCAGGGAGCGAGTGCTCTTAGTACCAGCATTTCAAACTTTGGCCCAGAATTAACCAAGTTGCCTTGACATCTCTCATAAGGTAGTTCACCTAAAATCTCATCCATGCCATTGGAAGTGATGAATTCAGATTTGTGTTGTGATCTTTCTTCTAAATATTTCTTTACACATTCTGATAATATCATAAAAGACAAAAAGAAAATCATGTTGGGATATATATACATGTTGCAAATCAAAAGGATTATGAAGAAGCTTACCCTGGAGTGAATCTGCGAGTGAATCAAAGCATTTAACAAGATCGTTATGAAGCTGGTCACCAGCCCACATAGGATAAACAAAGACATTGACACACACTGAAATGATTCCTCCAATGGCGATTGAATACCAGCGATCCACCATACTCTTAATTGGGTTCCCCATTCTGTATCCGGAGATTATGATCATGCAGTAGCTTATCTGTATCGCCCTGAACCCGTACTCGTATTGCACAAGCCATGGCCAAATTCTCAGCATTGACGCTATGCTCGCTGTAAATATATATATATACATCTCCATATCATATCGTACATAAATTTTGGAAAACATGCATTGTATAATATAATTAATAAATGCATACCAACGAAGAAGATGCTAAGGCCAATAATAATAGGTTGAGCGACACTGCCACACCAGAGCGCTATATGAACAACAGCTATGGCCAAGATTCCCGCCAGCAAGCTTCCTAGTGCTCGATTAAAACCTCGGTTAAACGTTGCTCCTTCAAATATTGAATTCATCAAGTTGATTAATGATATCGATGGTGTAAGGTGCAAATATACATACATGAGTCCCGCTACAATGTGTACAATAGACTATATGAGTTACAAAATGAGAACATCACCCATAATATTTAAAATAACCATCCTACTCATCCCAGATGCTTAAGTTGATCGAAAAAGATTATTTTTTTTTGTTATCAAATATTTTGATATATAAATTAAAGTAGCTACTTATATAAAAATATCTTTAAGATAATTTAGTCAAATCATTTAACAATTTTCAGTTATTATTTTTTATAATAAGAATATATTTTGACGTGAATAATCAGCATAAATTAAAGTATTTTGTTACTTACCAACAGTGTATTCGAAGACGATGATAGCAGTGATAATGGCCCAGATGATATTGGTGCCAAAGACATGGTAGGGGGCTTTAAATAGTGCTAATAGGGACACTACAACTACAGATAGTCCTGCTTTGAGGCCAAATATTACTTCATCTTCCTTCCAAATACACCAAACTTTACTCATGCTACATTTGACACTACTCTCAGAATCAGGTTTATTAGTAGGAATGCTAATTTCTATGCTATCCTTTTTCCCATTCATTCTCTACAATGAGTAATATATATAATAAGACTATACAAACTTATTTCGAGGAACCAACACAAGCTATATATAACTTTCCTTCTTAACTCTTCTTGAGAGTGTGTGTTTTCGGGTATTTATATACATCACAGATAAAGAGAGAGATTCAAAGAGGAAGCATAAGGTATAGTATAATGGAACAAGAATTGATACCATAATCAGTTTGAGAATGGAAATTGTTCACTACAGATCAGGAAAAAGTTTGAATTAACGAATTAAGTGAGTATTCGTAACAATAGGTTTCATATCACATCTTGATTCAAAATCTTAACTAATAAATTTATAAATTCTCTGCATTATATATTCTTTACTTAAGAATAGAAACTAGTATTCATAATTTTCAGCCACCCAAGCTAGTTCACACATGCATGTTCCTAAAAATAACACAGAATAATTATGAATACTAGTATTCTTTTGGAAGTCTATGTCATTATTCTGTGTTATTTTTAAAAAGTTTGGCAAAAGTTTTAAAAATATCCTTAAGTTTTATTTTATTTCAATTTTGTCTCAAAAGTTTTTTATTTGCATCAAATATATCCCTAACGGCTAATTTAAAAAAAAATTTAAGACTAATTCAACAATAATTTTATAAGAACAAACCCGCAACACAAGCAAATCAAGCATAATTTACATGCATTATTGTTAAATTAGTTTTAAATTTTTTGAAAATTTAGCCGTCGAAAGTATATTTGATGTAAATCGAAAACTTTTGAGACAAAATTAAAACAAAATAAAACTTAAGAATATTTTAAAAACTTTTCAGAATAAAAAGTATACTTTAGCCGATAATTAATTACTGATGCTGGTAGAAATTTTTTTCCGCTCATCACAACGTATTGACAATAACCAATGTAAGTCGTTTTTTATCTTTTATATGTATAAGATATGATGTCGCAGATGCCTTTTTTTAAATGTTCATTAAGTTATGTGAGATATTGTTCCATTATTCTCCAAACTCCAACCTCAAAACTTAGTTCCGTGCCCTTACTTTAAACACGCATGAACATATTCTCACTCCAGATTACTCTAGCACTGAAATTAAGAAATTTAAAGTTAATAATTTCGGATGATAAGCGCGCTTGATAAAGATTAATATAAGAGTATATATTCAAATAGATCCTTAAAAAATTTTACGTTAGATATTTTCGTCCTAAAATTTATTATAATGAGATCGTGAGTTTTATAAAAGCAGAATACTACACATCTATGTAATCATGTAACAAAACACAGTACTCATGGTGAACCAAATACAGTACTAATGGTGAACCAAACACAATATAATTGTATAATACTGAATGAACGAAACATAATTTATTATATAAAATTAAATTCAAACATCTTTCTGCAGAATGAACTACTCATAGTAAACCGAACACATTACTCATGGTGAAATAATTGTATAGTATTGAGTGAACGAAACATATATAAAATCAAATTCAAATAACTCTGCCTACAATTTACATATTATCAATTTAATTCAATTCAGTACACTTCCGTCCATTTAATTCAATTCAAATTAGCAATTTCATTCCATTCAATTCGATTCAAAATTGAATAATCCAAACTTTGTTAGTATGATTCGTTTCAGAAGAGTAATCCAAATCGCTCTCCTAATTTGAAGTTGAGTCATTTATTGTTTTGATTCAGAAGTGCAGATCGAAAAAGAAATCGAAGAAGAATAGGAAGAAAATAAATGCAACCAGATCGAAATAAGAAAACGATCGAGAAGATGAACGTGACCAGAGGAAAACGACAAAGGCAATGCAGATCAATAAGGAAGAACGCGAGCAGAGAAGAAGAAGAAGAAGCAGTAGAAGGTTTACGTTGAGCAAAACTTTAGGTTTAGGTTGAAGAACGTGTATGACAAACGAGTAAGGGGTGAAGGACGCGCGTGTGGAGGAAATTATTTGGTTAACAACCATGTAAAAAATACATGGATGCAGAGCTTTTCCGTTATAAAAGTAATATAAAAACTAGTTCAACAGGTGAAGAATACTTTACATATCTTTATTAATAATTTAGAGACCAAAATTTTGAAAAATGTGAAAAGTGTAATAATCAACAATATGTAAAAAAATCAAAATAATAAGATGTCCTCTCTCCTCACAAGCTATATATATATATACTCGAAAGTAGTAAGTTTTTGTCTTATCGTTTTATGCATGCACGATGTTATAGATGATGCCTTCTTTCATGCATGTTAAATTGATTCCCTAAGATGATTGTTCTTCCACTATTCTCCAAACTATAAAATTCGTTCAGTTGGATCCATAACCCTATTCTACTCTACAGTCTACGCATTATGCATATACATATTTTGAGTCCAAACCACTCAGTCACTCAAATTAAGAAACATATGATACGTGGCTTGTAATTTTTGACGGTAGCAGTGATGGTAGTGGAAGACATCATCCATATTATATGCTAAAGTAAATTTTCAATCTATTCATCCGAGGCATAATTTTTTGCATATAAGGATGCAGTTATATATTCCGAATTTATTTCAGCATTCATTGTAACAATATACAATTGATGCCTTGATGGATATGAATTATTATAAGAGAAATACTAAATACTATTATAATTTATTATTTTTAGTCAATAATTAATTATTATTATAAATATATATGTCATATTCAACTACATGAAAAAATTGAACTAGGTGACCCATATAAGATTTAGAATCTATTCCACGAATAATGATTAATTGAGTTTTGTTTTTCAACAGAATTATACTGAATAGAAATTAAAGACAAAGATTAATTGAATTAATATCAGCGTAATTTTTTTTTCTTTTGAAATTGAAATGGTACTGTTCATATATGGACCAAAAAATATTAAGTCAGACTTAAAAAAAAATAAAAATCTACTCAAAAAAGTGATTTCTTCTACTTATCCATCCGACCTCCTACAGGTCCTTGGACGCAACAAAGGAAGTTCTACTTTACTTATCTAAACAAGTAATTGACTTCTGAAATATCTTTTATAATTTTTCTTTTATCTAAAAAGAAGATCTCAAGAAATTCTCAGTAATAAAAAAACGATTATCCAGTATCAAAGATGGAGCTACACTAAAACGGTGGTTATCTCTCTACTAAAAATATACTGATGCACTCAGGTATATTTAGAACCCAATCTACTAAAAATCTGCTTAAATCCCTTGCTAACTTAAGCATCAACGTCTCTTGCAGGTACCACCCTCACCTCCTCACGAAGGACATGGACGGCGGCACCTCGGCACCAGCACAATTCGAACACCGCCTCAGAAGGAGTCTAGACTTCGCGTTCAGGCCCAAATCACCGTTTCAAGTAACCTTCGGAACATTGACGCCATTGTCGGGAACCTGAAAGTCTACATCCACGTATGGCGGACAACCAGTATGAAGACAGACATTCAGCATCTGAGTCAGAACCAGAACCCCACAACAACGACCTAATACTAGCATTACCTCCACCCCGGGAGAGAATAAACGCCCCCCACAGAGAGGGAACGTCGGAAAACCCTCATATGCGACGGATTCATTCAAAGGTCCACCTACCTGAGGACGAAGAACCTCCGCATCCAACGGAGATATTAGGGTTAGTTCACCGCTATTGCGGCCAATTGGAATAACTCGAGCTGGAGGCTGAATGACAACAAGAAGTAGAGAGAGAATTACGAAAAAAGTACGACGACGGAAAGAGCTGGAGGAAAAGCTCTTGAAGTTAGAAGCCGACTTTCGAAGACGGAGCAATTGGGCAGATCAGAAGGAAAGCCCTCTTGGAGGGAAAGATCCGTTTGTTAAAGAGATCATGTGAGCTAGGGTTCCCATGAAATACCCTTGATATGGATCTCAATGATAGCACGAACGACCGGAGGCATCACCTCACTAATTTAAAAAATTGGATGTATCTAGCTGATGTTTTTGATGCAACTCGTTGCAAGACTTTTCCGACAACTCTGACTAAAGCAACAATGAAATAGTTTGACAACTTGCTACCCAAGTTGGTAACTTGCTTTGATGACCTGGCAAGGAAGTTGCTTATCTGATTTTCAATTCAGAAAGACAAAGTCAAGCATGCTCCAAGAGTTAGAGGTTAAACAAGAAGTCAGAGAGACACTCCGAGATTATATAAAGAGATTTAACAAAACCTGCTTGAAAATACAAACTTACCTCTTGAAGAGGTAATAATGGGATTGGTTAATGGCCTTAAAGAAGGGTCGTTATCCCAATCCATATCCAAGCGACACCCGACTTCCTTATATGAAGTACAAGAGTGGGAAGAAAAGTACATCATCATCGAAAAAAATTTTCGATTTAGAGAGTCCCCCACCCCCGAGGCCAAACTTGTCCTACCAAGATCGGGACAAAGAGAAGGAAGCTAAGAAAAGGGAAGAGTACAACTAGAAAAAGTCTCAAAGATACCATAACTACATCCCACTCCGAGTTTCTCTTGTAGATGTTTACAGGAAGATATGTCACACAGAAAAGCTTCCACCTCCTCGACCCATCAAACACAAAAAGATTGGAAGTTGTACGGAATATTACGAGTACTACAAGTTATACGGGCATTCTACTAATAATTGTTATGATTTAAAGAATGTCATAGAAAAGTTATCCAGAGAAGGTCGGCTAGAAAGGCACCTGGCCGAGAGGTCGGACAATCAAAGAAAGAAGAAAAGAGATGATGATGATGATGATGGAGGATGGCGAGATCAACCCTGGAAACTCCTGAGAGGCACATACATATGATAAATTGAGGGTTCACAGGAGGAGAAATCACTAAATCCTCACGTAAAAGGCATCTTAAAAAGGTATACCAAATTGAAGAAGATAACAGAATTCCTTATTTACCCATAATGTCATTCACTAAAGAAGATGCACAAGGGGTGACACCTGGTCACGACGACCCAATAGTAATAACAATGATCCTTGCCAATGCAAATCTCCACAGAACTTTGGTGGATCAAAGAAGTTTGGTAGACATACTGTTTAAGCCCGCTTTCGATAAGTTTGGATTAGAAGAAAATGATCTGAAGGCTTATCCAGACAACTTTTTCGGGTTGGAAGATGTAATAACCACGACTAATTAACCGCCTAATTAGGTAATTAATATTGCTCAAATTAGGTTTCGAAAATTTAGAGTGAGAATTTGAGGATTTAAATATGATTTTTGGACTCAGTGGTTTTTCCTGAATCAGAAAATGTATTTTCTGCGAAAAACCAAGAAAAACCGCGAAATTGGGTTCCACCTCCAGTTTATTCTGTTAAATTAAATTGTGATGCTAGTTGTTTTGCTCCTTTTGGCTATGCTGATTTTGGTTGTATCATTCACAATTTTGATGGATGTTGGTTGAAATATTGTACTGGAAAAGTCAAAATGTGTAGTGTTCTTTTTGTTGAATTGTATGTGATTTGGAGAGGTTTACTTCTAGGTTGGGATAGTAGATTTCGTGAGGTTATTTGTGAAACAGACTGTTTAGAAGCTCTTTTCTTGGTAAACCAAAGAATACTTGGTAAGAATATTCCAGAATGAGATTTGGCAAAGCATATACAGAAAGTGAAGGTTGTAGAAGGCTTAGAGAAGGGGGATTGAATCTATGACCTTCTTTTATGTTACTGGATTAACCCTTTAAAACAAACTTTCAATTCTGATTCTGTTTGAACTCAGCAGCAGAAATTTATGAGACAATTTCATTTTGTCGTATGAATATCAGAAAGCAGAACAGAGCAGAGAAGAGAGAAGCCCATCATGTATCCTAGTTCGGTTGCCCTTGTGCAATGCAACCTACGTCCAGTCTCCACCACAACAGTGGTGGAATTTCCACTATAGTTAAAGTATTACATACACCAATTTCACAGGATTGACACAATCCTTTCACACTCAAGTTCTAACCTAACTTGACATTGGCTATACTAATACCTAACTCTTCACTCTTAGTGCTAACCCAACTAAGAAAGGGATACCTCACAAGTACAAGATACAAGACACAGACTTACCTAAAGAAATCAGAGATGACTCTAGGCTTTTCTCTCAAGTGTATCACTTAGCCTCATTCACTCATTGGCTTTTACTTGAGCTCTCTCAATATGCCTTTTCACTCAAGAAATTACAGAAAGATAAATATTAAAAAGTAAATTACAATCTGTAAAACATGAAGGAGATTGACTTCATCAACAGCCTCTTTGCTATGTGATAAACCAGATTTGCATGTCTCTGATTCAGTTCTTCATTTTTCGCAGAATGCTTCTTTGAAAGAAAGCACTGTCCAAGTAGAGAAACTTCTTCAGAGAGCTTCTTCACAGAACAAAAACGTCAATACACTGGGTTATCTCTCTTTGGCTTCTGAATGAACAAAAATCTTCTTTTATCTCCTTGCATGTTGCTGGGTTGTTCTCCCTAGGTCAACTTCTTGAGCTTTGTGCTTCACCAATCCACCAACTCACATTTTCTCATTAATCTTCAGAATAGAAACTTTAGTTCTGACCTTCTCTTGTTGACCGAAAGTCATAGGAAAGCAGAAAATAGATATCCTCAATGGTAAACCCAAATCTTGGCCATTGAGAAGCTACTTGGACCCCAAGACTCACTTGTGACTGTAGATGCACAGCAGTGGGAGCAGAGATCATCTTTCCCATGAATCTCAGAATGAATAGGCAGAACGTTGAAGATGGAGAGAAGAAGATATGATGCATGTATAAGGAAATGGGTTACCTTTTATCTTTGTCTTAGCTTGATGTGGTTTGAAATGGTTGATTAGACTTCTGCCTTTCAAACTTAATCTTTCTCTTTCTTGCTTCTTCGGTGATTAGCTTAGAGAAGAAGCTCTCTCTCTTTCTTCTGTGATTTCTGACCAAGAGGGAAAAAGTGAACGTTGATTTAGTGAAAGCAAGTGAGGGAATTGTTTGCTATCGGGCTTGGATCGGATCATTTCATTTGGCCCGTTTTGATTTCTCAACTTTGTTTCCTTTTGGGCTTCGTTTATATTATCAGCCCACCAGCCTTGTTCTGGTTTCATCCAATTTGGGCTGCTGTATTGATTTGTGGCCTGCAATGCTCAATTACAACTAATTAACATTAGTTAGATAAATGCCCAAAAATAATGTTTATCATTATTAATTAATTTAGTTAATTTCTTAACTCAACAGAAAGTTATAAATTGGAATTAGAGAGTCTCTATTCTTTTAATTAGAGGAATGCAAATAATGTTGCAAATTGCATGGTTAGAGCAATTACTTCTGACATGACATTCACTCAACTTAGAGTCAACTATAGAATGAGTTTCAACATCTAATAAATTTAGATATAAACCTAACTAATTAATTTAGTTTTGTCTATGTTTTTTTCGTTTCTTTTCTGTTTAGTCACCATAAAAAATACAAATCCAAAATTCTAAATATATACTTATTCATCAACTTCTAAATATATACTTATTCATCAACTTCCTATGAAAGCATGGAAAAAAAAAAAAAAAACTTTTAGTTCCCATTTTCTTTGAGAATAGTAGCGTACGAACTCTTAAAGACCCATTGGGCAGAATACCTAACAGACGCCCAATTAATAGCGTCCATGAAAGTCTTTTATAAGTCATCAAAGCCCATATTTGGACACGACCAAATCCACCCCAAGTCAACCATTCTGTTACAACTTACAACCTTTTAACTTGCCACTCTCTTTCTCCACAACCACCACCGTTATTCTCCCCATAATCCGATTCAATGGGCGGCAGCTGCAGCTCCACCGCCGCCAACGGCGCACCATCCTCCCAAGCTCACAATAACACTGCTGAAGCCAATCGACCCTCCAATGGCATCAACGTCCTTCATCCCCATTCCAACCCCACCCCACACAAACCCCCACCCCCTTCCTCCTCATCCGCCACCATCGGCCGGGTGTTGGGCCGCCCCATGGAGGACGTCCGCTCCTCCTACGTCTTCGGTAGGGAGCTGGGGCGGGGTCAATTCGGCGTGACTTACCTGGTGACTCACAAGACCACGCGCGAGCAGTTCGCGTGCAAGTCAATCGCCACGCGGAAGCTAGTGAACCGCGATGATATCGAGGACATCCGCCGGGAGGTGCAGATCATGCACCACCTCACCGGCCATCGCAACATCGTCGAGCTCAAGGCGGCCTACGAGGACCGCCACTCCGTCAACCTCATCATGGAGCTCTGCGCCGGCGGTGAGCTCTTCGACCGCATCATCGCCAAGGGACACTACTCGGAGCGCGCTGCCGCCAACCTCTGCCGCCAGATCGTGACGGTTGTCCACAACTGCCACTCCATGGGTGTGATGCACAGAGACCTCAAGCCCGAGAATTTCTTGTTCCTCAGTAAGGACGAGAATTCCCCTCTCAAAGCCACCGACTTTGGTCTCTCCGTCTTCTTCAAGCCAGGTTCGTAAGCTTAATCACGCTCTCTAATTAATTAATGCTTAGTAATCACATTTATTTAGAGTTATATTAGTTAGTTAGCAAACAAGCAGACAATGAGAATTCAGAAGAATTAAGATGATTTGTTTCGTTCAAAGTTGATCAAATAGGTTCTGTTCTGTTTGAGAACAGGAGATGTGTTTAAAGACCTTGTTGGGAGCGCCTACTATGTTGCTCCGGAGGTTCTGCGTAGAAGTTATGGGCCTGAAGCTGATATTTGGAGTGCCGGCATTATCTTGTACATTCTGCTCTCGGGTGTCCCACCCTTCTGGGCAGGTAAACCTCCTTCCTTGCTTTGCCTGTATTTTTCCTTTCGCCATTTGTAATTTGATTACATCATTAGTTTAACAATTAAGATGCTAATGCGTCTAGATTTTGTTTACTGGTAGGGGGTTTATTTGATTCTTGAGCTTCACTTCAGTTCAGATGCGGGTGCTTTGGTTCTGAAAGCTTGTTTTCTTGTTCATTACTAGATATTTTGTATTGATTGGAGACTAGTTATGCTTTCTAATCTTTCTCGCATGTTATTCTTGTCTTTTGTATGAAGAAAATGAACAGGGTATATTTGATGCTATTCTTCGTGGACGCATTGATTTCTCATCAGATCCTTGGCCTTCCATATCGAGCAGTGCCAAAGATCTGGTCAAGAAGATGTTACGTGCTGACGCCAAGGAACGGCTTTCAGCAGTTGAAGTCCTTAGTAAGTTAATAAATTTCTATTATGTGAAAAGTGGTTTATATTTTATATGTAATTGTATTGCACTATTGTTTATGAAGACCAGCTTTCCATGTGTTATCTGCTGCAATAAATCTCTAGTCTTATCTTTGAGATCAGATCTGTTGGAAGGATAACAAAATCAGTGAGACTGAAAAACTGGCATGAAATAGATTTAATCGTGAAAAATGTCACTGAATCTGATTATACTTGCATGCTTTTAATTTTCTTTGATCTTATTTGAACCAACCCAGTCATAACAGAATGTTACTTGTTCTCCAGACCATCCTTGGATGAGAGAAGATGGAGCATCTGATAAGCCTCTTGATATTGCTGTTTTGAGCAGAATGAAACAATTCAGGGCAATGAACAAGCTAAAGAAAGTAGCTTTGAAGGTAAACCCATCTATGTTGTAGTGATTATGATAATCATTATCAAGCTTTTGGAAACATTGATAGCTAGAATTACTGTTAAATTCAAACTCGAGGGTTCGAAATTGTTTATTTAGTTAACAAATGCAAGTAACAAATAAACAGGGAAAATGAAAAATTATTTTCTCTTGACATAGGTTATTGCTGAAAGTCTTTCTGAAGAAGAAATCATTGGCTTGAAAGAGATGTTCAAAAGTATGGACACAGATAACAGTGGAACAATAACTTTTGAAGAGTTGAAAGCTGGTCTCCCCAAACTCGGTACCAAGCTTTCTGAGTCTGAAGTAAGGCAGTTGATGGAAGCGGTAAGATATCTTTTGTTTCTATGAATAGTTGAGCTTTTATATGATTTATTCTCCCATTGGGTGATAAAGTTTTATGGTGACCAATATTCCACCCTATTTCTAGATTTAGACTCTATGTAGGATCTCATTACATAATGGAAAACTGTGTATCATCTTGCATTTTTTATACCCACTATTGCTTTGATCCAAATTTCAGAATTGAATTCTTCGGGCGCATAACTTAAGTTTGCTTATGAATATGAACTTTTTATTTATTTAAATTAATAACTTGCGCTAACTAATACAGCATATTTATCTTGTTCCCAGGCTGATGTAGATGGAAATGGAACCATTGATTATATTGAATTTATAACAGCTACCATGCACATGAATAGAATGGAAAGAGAAGATCACCTATATAAGGCCTTTGAATATTTTGACAAGGATAAAAGCGGGTAAACTCTTTTGTTCACAGTTCATGATTTTAGAGTGGTGGCATTGCTGTGGCTTTTCATTGTCATGCACGCATGCAATGCTTCTGTTTTTATAGGTACATCACAATGGAAGAGTTGGAATCTGCCCTTAAGAAGTATAATATGGGTGATGAGAAAACAATAAAGGAAATTATTGCCGAAGTTGACACAGACCATGTAATCTTCTCCTCTCTTGTTTATTTAATTTATATTTACCAGATGTATTAATTCCCGGAGTTCTTGCAGGATGGAAGAATTAACTATGATGAGTTTGCAGCCATGATGAGGAAAGGCAACCCGGACTTGAATGTCAACAGACGTCGCAAATAACGAGATCAAGTTGAATTTGAAGTTCCCCTTTTCCTACTGATTCAGAAGCAGAGGAGGCTCAGGATGAAGGATGATCCAGCACTCTTTTATCACCTGTTAGTTTCATCTTTGGAGAGCCCTTCCTTTAACAATAACTTGTCTTTATTAGCTGAGATTGGTCATTTATATTATTTTTTGCGCGTCCAGTCAGACAATTTTCTATCCACTGTTTGTAGTCAAGAAATGATCAATATGTACAAATTTTTGAAACAGATTAGTCCCTTTTCCCCTGATAAGGCAGCCAGAAACCGAGAGTTCCAAACATTGAATGTTCCTTATTTCATGATTTATGTTAAGCAATATATCATGGCATCTTCATTTCTCTTGCTGCACTAATTAGTAACAATAATTAACTTGAAATTAGTCTAGTAAATACCATGATTCCTTAACTAGTGTTTTTGGTTGAGTCTTGAATATGGAAAAAGATCTATTTGGAAGACCTCTACCCTTATCAAGTTGGATGTTTAATAAGACTAGGATGTTTAATTAATAAAATTTATAAGAGGGTTGAAGATGAAGGAAACCTAAACAAGCAACAGGGATCAATTTTGACAGCATAATGCTAGTTTAAGTCTCGTGCAAGTAGTGACATGGTGGATCTGCATGTGCATGGGTGTATACACGCACGCCACAGTAAAAGTAAATACAAGTAGGACTTGTGAGCTGTGAGCTGTGACTCTAGCTCTGCAGACTACACTTCCTACTTGTTCTAAGACAAACAGAAATGACGCCTGTATTTGCAATTTGTCCTCCCACTTGCCAATTGGGCCGCCATCCGTACCTTACTGATTGGAGGCCATTAGGCTAATCATTAATTTTATCGTATAATATTTTCTTTACATATCTTTTTATTCTTATTTTTAAAAAAAATATATAATGAGATATCACATTTGATAAAATAAAATAAAAAGTGAAATTTAAAAAAAAAAATTGTTTGAAACTCTAGTGGCAATGTTTACATCAGCAATTTGTATAGACAATTGCGTGAAACATCATATTTCAAGGAACGG
>NC_029789.2:16062699-16067274 GCF_000816755.2 Arachis ipaensis | reverse complement strand
TCTTTTTTTTTTTTTTTCATAGATATAGTTGTATGATTTAATTATCTATAAAAATTGTTCATTTTGCATTTTTTGCAGTCTCGGAATAAGAAGTTGTAGTAATCATTAAGATAAGAAAAGGGTTGTTGAGTATAGTCGGCAGAGTTCTAAGCGAGCGAATAGGGTTGGACCGTTGGAAGATTGCTGCCGCAGAGGCTGCATATGATGATCAAAGTCCAAGACTAAAAGTCCATAATTTAGAGTCAAATGAAGATGGCTTCTCTTCGCTTTAAGTCGGTTGATATTGATTTTAATATTCCTTCAGAACGTGCTACTATATTAACCCATACCAACGCCACAACAATAAAACTCACATGGTAACAAATAATCCATCAGAGCAGTGACACGTAACCGTAACCGTAACAAATTGCAGAGGTGAGTCACCTTCCGTCCTCTTAACACACACAAGTTGACAACTTGAACGGGTCACCATTAAAACCAGCAACCCAACTCAACTCCATTTCATAGAAACAAAAACATAAGAAGAATAAGAAGGGATCACCGTAGTGATGGAACAGAAAAGCTTGTTGATATCGGCGCTGAGTGTTGGGGTTGGAGTGGGAGTTGGGATAGGCTTAGCTTCTGGACAAAGCCTTGGTAGCACATGGGGTGCAACTTCTTCTTCTTCTTCAAACTTAAACGCCATTACTCCCATGAAATTGGAGCAGGAAATGCTTAAACTCGTGCTTGATGGCAGAGACAGCAACATTACTTTTGATAACTTCCCTTATTATCTCAGGTTTTCCCTTCACACAACACACACCTTTCTCATACTTGCATGATCATGATGTTCCTTTTTACTAATTCAACCACTGTTGCTTTCACAGTGAGCAGACAAAGGTTTTGTTGATAAGTGCCGCTTATGTTCATTTAAAGCATGCTGATATTTCCAAATATACGCGCAATCTTGCTCCTGCAAGCCGAACTATTCTGCTTTCAGGGCCAGCAGGTTAGTTATATATTGGAATCTACAGTGGGATTGATATGCTTTGTTGTTTCTACTGTCCCAGTTCAGGCTAACTTAAACTTTCTCCACTTTCATGGCTTCAAAGAACTTTACCAGCAGGTTTATGCCAAGGCTTTGGCTCACTACTTTAAGGCCAAGTTGCTTCTCTTGGATTTAACTGACTTTTCGTTGAAGGTTAGTTTTAAAATTGAAAGTTTTGGGTGTCATTTTGCACACTCCTGTTACTTATGTACATAATAATGGTTGATCTATCCTCTCTGTAGATTCAGAGTAGATATGGTTCTTCTGCAAACAAGGAATCTGCTGTAAGATTTTTTTTTCCTACTTCCGCATTTTTTCTGGCCTAAAACTTGAGCTTCATGGTGTTCTGTTTTCTTTGTTTTGGATTGCAGTCCTTCAAAAGATCTACTTCAGAGTCCACTCTGGAGCGGTTATCTGACATGTTTGGATCATTTTCAATCTTTTCACAGAGGGAGGAGCCTAAGGGTATGAACTTTTCACCTAGGGGCTAGGGCGAAATCTTCTCCATAATAAATTGACCAATTGATCAACCCCTCTTATTAATTAGGGTAGTTGCATTGTATATGTTTGTGCAACATTTTGTTAATTGCCCATTGAAAGCCATATCACTGATCAAGAGCTTTTCAGTTGCAGGCAAAATACAGAGGCAAAGCAGTGGAATGGACCTCCGATCAATGTAAAAAAGACTTGATTTTTATCTACTGTTGACGAAAAGAAAAATAATTTACTTGCAAAATTAGTTTAATTATATCATTATGACTGAATCTTTCTGCTCTCAGGGGGGCCGAAGGATCTTGTAATCCTCCTAAGATTCGTCGAAATGTGTCTGCCTCCGCAAATATTAGTAGCCTTGCCTTGCAAAGCAATTCTACAAATTCAGGTTGCCTCAAGAAAACATCTAAAAACATCGATAGTTATTAGTTTATTTGACTTACTTGTTGCTAAGTATCTGATTGAGTTGTAAAAAACTGTTGGTGCTCTTTTATGATTTCTTATATCTTCCAATTTCCTCTTCAGCTCCTCTGAAGCGCACAACCAGCTGGTCTTTTGATGAGAAGCTTCTTATACAGACCCTTTACAAGGTAATGTTACTTTTGGTTGGATACAATTTCCAAATTAAACAAAGCTCGACTTCATATCCACCATTTCACTTGCAGGTTCTGCTTTTTGTGTCAAAAACCAATCCCATTGTGCTATATCTGCGGGATGTTGACAAGTTGCTACATAGATCAACAAGGATTTTTAACCTGTTCCAGAAAATGTTGAGTAAATTATCTGGACCAATTCTGATTCTTGGTTCACGAGTTTTGGATGCTGATAACGACTACCAAGAGGTAGATGACAGACTTAGTTTGCTGTTCCCTTACAATCTAGTAATCAGACCCCCAGAAGATGAATCGCATCTCGTCAGCTGGAAGAGTCGGTTTGAAGAGGACATGAAGATGATACAGGTTCAGGATAACAAGAACCATATCATGGAAGTGCTTGCAGCCAATGATCTTGATTGTGATGACCTGGACTCTGTCTGTGTGGCGGACACAATGGTTCTCAGCAACTATATAGAAGAGATTGTTGTGTCTGCAATTTCATATCATTTAATGAATAACAAAGATCCTGAATACAGAAATGGGAAACTTGTTATTCCATGCAATAGGTGAGACTAGCAACCTTTATTGAATTGCATCCAGTGAATGTGTCTACATTTTACATACTTGGTTGTGTGTGAAACAGTTTGTCCCGTGCATTGAGTATATTCCAGGAAGGGAAATTCAGTGAAAAAGATACGTTAAAATTAGAAGCTCAGGCAGTAAAATCTGAGGTTTGCACTGCTTGTCATGTTTGTGAATTAAGATTAATGCCTATGGCTATCAGGGATTAATATGATCTTTTCATTCTTTTTGAATCATAGAAAAAGGAAGAACCTGCTATGAAACGAGAAGCAAAGTCTGAAAATCCTGCTCCGGTTAAGAAGGCTGAAGCAGAAATATCAACTTCAGTGGTAAAGGCTGAGGGTGAAAACTCAGCTCCAGCTCCCAAAGTTGTAAGCATCCGACTTTGATTTAACTAACTCTATTTATATTTTAAAAATATTGCAAACACTCCTGCAAATGGCTTATTCAAAAATGCAGCAATTTTCCAATGCCAAACAACATATCTTAAATCATATCCTATAGTGAATCCAAACATGTCACTTGCAGGAAGTTCCTCCTGATAATGAATTCGAGAAGCGAATAAGACCTGCGGTAATACCAGCAAATGAAATTGGTGTGACATTCTCAGATATTGGTGCCTTAGATGAGACCAAGGAATCCCTTCAAGAACTAGTAATGCTTCCTCTTCGAAGGCCGGATCTCTTCAAAGGAGGCCTTCTAAAGCCCTGTAGAGGAATATTGCTGTTTGGTCCTCCTGGCACCGGAAAGACAATGCTGGCAAAGGCCATCGCGAACGAGGCCGGGGCAAGTTTCATAAACGTGTCCATGTCTACCATCACTTCCAAATGGTTTGGTGAAGATGAGAAGAATGTTCGCGCTTTATTCACGCTGGCAGCCAAGGTCTCGCCAACAATCATATTTGTTGATGAGGTTGACAGCATGCTTGGGCAACGGAGCAGAGTTGGGGAGCATGAAGCCATGAGGAAAATCAAGAATGAGTTTATGACTCACTGGGATGGACTAATGACAAAACCAGGGGAGCGCATCCTTGTTCTTGCTGCAACCAATAGGCCCTTTGACTTGGATGAAGCAATTATTAGGAGATTTGAAAGAAGGTAACACTGCTAGTTACATTACATGCCATTGTTATGGTGTATAACACTTGATCATTTTGTACTTATTGTGATGCTAATCTTTGATGGACAGAATTATGGTAGGGCTACCATCTGTGGAGAATAGGGGAAAAATTTTGAAGACACTTCTGGCAAAAGAGAAGGTGGACGAGGATCTTGATTTGAAGGAACTTGCAACTATGACGGAAGGATACAGTGGCAGTGACTTGAAGGTAGATTAATTTATGATTACGATGTAACGTTATCATGTTACTCTGCTTTAGTCTTTTGAGCTTCTGATGCCTAACACATTTTTACCTTCACTTGCTATTTATTAAATTAAATCAGAACTTGTGCATAACTGCTGCTTATAGGCCTGTTAGAGAGTTGATTCAACAAGAGAGACTAAAGACTCTGGTAATGTGTAGTTTTTTGACTTTTTAGCAATCTTGTGTAATCTGAAATACGTATGAGTATCATGCTGACATTTTTATTGTCATATTTGGCATGAGGAAAAGCAGAAAGGTAGCCAAGGAGATAGTACGGATACAGAAGATGAAGTTAAGCAGAAAAGGGTTATTAAACTTAGGCCCTTGAATATGCAGGACTTGAAAGAGGCAAAGAATCAAGTAAGACTGTGTTATAATTTTATTAGATTTAATGAATTAATGTGGAGTAAAATATTTGTTTATGTTGAGTGTATGTAAGTAAGTATGTAATGTATTAGCTATATATGTCTGACCAAGTAGTTGGAACGCAATGCAGGTAGCTGCAAGCTTTGCAA
>NC_029789.2:16052203-16062373 GCF_000816755.2 Arachis ipaensis | reverse complement strand
GAGTTGATGCAGTGGAACGAATTGTATGGGGAGGGCGGTTCAAGGAAGCAGCAACAACTATCCTACTTCCTCTAATACCGTCGAGGCAACAACGATTTATTTACTTGCGTTGTTGTGTCAAAGTTGCTGTATGTATACCTACACAAGTGTGAAGCTACGATATTCATATCATATAAGCACTGCTTGTGTGGCCGGAAATAAAGAATGCAGAACTAAAATAAATATGATTTGTTTAAAGTAGTAATGTTGAGTGAGGAACGAACTCAATTAAGATAACTGAAATCGCACTCCATTTCCCTCAATTTGCGTGAACACCGAACCCACTCAGCACTGCTGTCAACAATATCTTCGCTATAAGCACCGCACCGTTGACCTTCCAATCAAACAATGCCAACCTCAAAACTCTTCTTTCAAAACCTCTCTCCGCCGCCACAATGCCCCCGCCGGCGAGACTCGCCATCCTCACCATCTTCTTCCTTTCATTAACCTCCTCATCTCGGTCCTTTGACACCTGCAGCCAAACAAAAATCCGTGACCCACAGAGCCTCCGGTGCGATCAGATCACGGTGGTGATGAACGGATTCTCGAAAGAGCGGATCCCTCTGCTCCAATCCCTAGCAACGGCATACTCCCTGTCGACACTGGTCTCGTCAGTGCTCGTGCTCTGGGGCAACCCCTCCACACCGCTACGTGTCCTGCAGCAATTGGCCCGCAACCTCAGCTCCTCCTCTTCCGAAGCCAGCATCACCCTCCTTCCCCAACCGTCGAGCAGCCTCAACCTCCGGTTTCTCCCCCGCCCAAACCACATCGAAACGAAGGCCGTTTTGATCTGCGATGATGACGTAGAGGTCCACCCTCGAACCCTGGAGTTCGCGTTCCGCATCTGGTCTTCCAACCAAGACCGCATAGTGGGGCTCTTCGCCCGCTCCCACGACTTCGACCTGAACCGGAAGGAATGGGTGTACACGGTTCACCCGGACCGGTTCTCAATCATGCTCACCAAGTTCATGCTCCTCAAGAGCGAGTATCTCTACCGCTACACGTGCGGTGGCGGAGAGAAGATGGCCTCGATGAGGAGAATGGTTGATTCGGTGCGGAACTGCGAGGATATACTCATGAACGTGGTGGTGTCGGAGGTGGCGAAGGTGGGGCCGGTGTTGGTCGGCGCGAGGAGAGTGAGGGATTACGGTGACGCCAGGAATGATGAAGGCGGGGAAGGGTACGGTAGCGGTGGGTTGAGTGGTCGGAAAGGGGAGCATAGGAGGCGGAGAGGGTGGTGCATAACGGAGTTTCATAGGGTACTAGGGATGATGCCGTTGAGATACAATTATGGGAAGGTGGTTGATTCCGTTGGGGAACAGGCCCTCTGTAACAAGCGGGGCAAACTCGTCTTTTGCGATCACTCCTTCATGGATAGTTAATTACATTTACGTAAGTATTAGTTAGCGGTAAAAGTAGCAACTAGTTTACTTTTCACATTACTCAAATGCCATGTTTAACGAAATATTAAGTGTTTGTTTGGATTGATGTTTATCAAACTATAGTTTAGAACTTTAGATTTTATATAATTGATTTTGGATAAAGTGAGTAATTTAATATTATTTTAGATTACAAATTTTTATTATTTATAACTCTATTGTTATGTATGGTCAGCTTTTTATTTACTTTGTCATTTTTAGGAGGATCAATAATTAATATTATAATAAAATTATAATAAAAAATTCAATAAAAATAAAAAATTAAAATATGAAAGAGAATACTAAAATAATAAAAAAAATTAAAATATTTATGTTAGAGGTGACTGAAACAAATTTAAAAATTCTTATAGAAAAAACTATTGAAACCAATAATAACCGAAAAAACCAAAACCCACTATTCTCCTCCCCTAATACTAAATCAAACACACCCTCAATTTTTTAAGTCTTATTCATGGTATTTATTTGAGGTGATACCTGAAATTGGACTAAACGTGAGGTCCAAATATTTTTAGATAGTAATTTCAATTTACCTGCTAGAAGAAAAGAGGTTCCAATGCTAAATACTTACAGGAGACTCCGATAAGTTAGTAAAAATATCTGTGTTAGGGTATTTATAGAATAACAACATAAAACTCACTCTTTTTTAAAAATGACTTTCGAAGATTATGAAGATTATGGGTGGTTACTCCCTTATCAAATGGAAGGTTATTCCCCATATCTAGGATGGTTATCACTTGAGGGTGATAACAGAAGTAGTGGAGGGGGAGCATTTGCCTTGTTCCCCAAGTCAGGTCAATTACATATTTCAGAGACCCGTGTCTAAACCGGTCTGACCCATGCAGGTTAGGTCTCATAAATCGGATTTGACACTATTGGGCTGATGTTGCTAGATCCAACTTTAAATATAGCTCGTTTGTTATCAGGAAAGTAGACTTGGCTTGTAACACCCTACCACACGGAGTTTTACGCTTAAATTGTAACACAGATGTGGTGTGGTATTACGGCCTCTAAAATGAAATATATATACGTATAATAATTGAAAGAATGTAATATACAAGGAGTCTTGGAGGATAGGTAAAGCAAAATCGCAAAATTAAAAACGCAACGTTCAGGAATAAGGTTTACTTGCGTACGAAGAAAGCTAAGGTACATAAACATATATATATATATATATAGAGAGAGAGAGAGAGAGAGAGAGAGAGAGAGAGAGAGAAAGAGAAAGTGAGAATAGAAGGTCAAGGGTACAGAATAAACAAGCTTCTAACTCAACCTGCGAAGCTAAGGCTGGCCGAAGAAATTTATATACATACATATAGAAATCCATAACCCAAAATATATTAAAGAACCCTAGTTCTCCATAAACCTCTATGAGATGCAAAAGTAAAACATACATATACATAAGGAGAGTCTATGCATATAGATATAACAAAATAGAATAAGATGTAAAGTCCCAAAAGCCCACTTCGCTGCAGAGAACTCCAGACGCCTAACAAGGTGCCTCTCGACCTGCATTTGAAAAACACAAATATAAACTTAACCAAAACCTCAACCTAACCCTCCATCATCCAAATTCCTCCAAAACCTCCAACTCCGATGGAAACACATAGTCAAGCAAGCAGACAATAACAAGCACAATTAGGATACAAGTAATGCAGATAGCAGGTAAGACAATTAATCATTTAAAGTCACATAGGCATTCACAATTAAAGCATAAGCAAGCAATTTAAATATATGCATATGATGCATGCTTGTCCTATGGCTAATGAGTCTCATCTGTCAGTTATCAAGCCAACACGACAAGTCCGGCTGCTAAACCCTAGACTGCCCTCGTCGCGCATCCCTAAGAGTTTATGCATAGCTTTTTCTCATATATAACTTTTGCTCATTGGGGGAATCATTTCCAGGAATTTATACGTGCCGGATCACCCTTACGACATAGGGTCAACAGAGTATCGAGTCTCAACCTGGAGCACGTGGTGGCAAGCCACTGCTCTTTACCCAGGAAAACTCGTATATCAAATAAAATAAGTGTATAAGACACATAAAAATTCATATTCATTGCATAATCATTCGTTATAGCCATGACATCACATGTATGTCATATCTTCGCACTTTTCATACATAATCTCAACACTCAATTCATTCAATTTTCAAAAATTTGGGGAAAGATGAGGCTTAGAGCAAAAATGAGAGTTCCTTACCAAATTTTTTACCGGGCTTTGTAGAGATCGATGCAGTGGACGCGTGGCCATAAACGGTGCGACGATCAGAGCTCGGAGCGAGAAGTTATGGAAGATTGAATCAAAGCCAAGGGTTTGGGAATCTTTCTTCTCTTCCCTTGTATGTTTCAACGTGAAATAGCAATTGAGGAGGAAGAATGAGCTGAGCTCATATGGTTAAGTGGAGTTGGGTTGGGCTTGGGTCCAATACGGGTCCAGTTCATTCAGTTTGATTCGTTTGGTTCAATTTTGGGCCAAATTTTTTAAAATTAGTGTAAAATTCTTGTTTTAAATAGTTCTATCTCATAAAACTATAAAAACTCATATTTCTAATTTTTTTATTAAAAATTAATTTATTAACTAATTATTCGTTAATTTTACAGAATTTACAGGGCTCACAATTGGTAGGCCTAGGTATGAATAATGGCCTTACCCGAGTTTTGGTTTTTAGGTCGAAGCTCGGGTAAATAGTCACACAATCCACAACAAGTAAATAGCCAGAAGTATCGTATTGTTGAAGTTATTATCGGGTTGAAACTCAATGTGATTTTGAAAGGACGCGTGTTGCCTCATTGCTTTCCGCGTCTTTTCAGTTTCCATCTATTATTGTGCCAACATTTAAAAGTATTTAAAATGGATGTGATTTTATCCGAGTAAATCCCCATAATAGTCCCTGAGATTCGGGTCGTTACCCAATGTGATCCCTGAGATCCCAATTGCACCATTATAATCCTCCAGATACCGCTCTGGGCACCATAATAGTCCCTGGACAGTTTTCCGGTGATGAGTCATCACCGACGATTTGATGTGTCACGAAGTTGCCACGTTGGATTAAGCCAAAACGTTGGCGTTTTGGGTTGGCGCCCCAATTTGACAAAAACGTTGTCGTTTGGCCCAAAAGAAAATATGAAACGCCCTTCATCATAAACACACCATCTCTTCACTTGTCTTCTCCACTTCCACTCTCTGTCTTTTTCTTTTCTTCTTCTTCTTCCTCCTCTCTTCATGAACAATGCTGGTGGCAAGTTCCTGGGAAAGGTTTGGAGAATGGACTAAGAAGCTTGAATAATGACAAGGAGATAAGAGAGATGGTGAAGTGTGCTAAGATCAATAACGGAGTTATTGATGTATATTTCGAGCATGGAGCATCATTGCCAAAGGTTTTAGAGGGAAACACCAAAGTTGCCTCAAACACCAAAGGTACACAACCACCATCAACAGTTTCAAAAAATCAAAATCAGACCAAAAAACCCATTAACAAGGTCAGTGGAGCCAAGCCAAACAAACCCACTGGTAGCATCCAGCCCACAAAGCCCATCAAGACCACCCAAAACACCAAAACAGATAAAACCAACAAGTCCAAGCAGCCCAACAAAAATAGTATATCTAGGAGACCTTGTACAAGATCTGGTGCCAGAGGATTCCAAAGCAAAGTTTTTAATAATGAGATTCCTTTCGAGGTGTCTTCTGACTCTTATGAGAGCGCAGAAGATAGCCTTTTTAAGCCAACTCTTGATGAAGACAGCTCTTCTAATTCAGATACTGGGGTGAAGAATGTCAACAATGGGAGTAGGAATAGGGTGAACAAGAACCATAATGAGAAGATATTGACAAATGTTGGTCCTCTAGCTAAAGGAAAGGAGAAGATTCTGGTCGAGGATGATGCATTTGTGCAAGAAGTTAGTGATGAAGAAGTGGATCTTGGTTTTATTGGTAGTTTTGCTGAAGGTGTAGAATATAGTCTAGATCCTGGAGCTGACTCGGATGGTGCCAATTCATGGCACTCAGAGGAGATGAAGACTCCTCTAAATTCGGAAGATGAACTAGAAGAAGACAACGATTCTGATGACGCATGTCCAGTGTTTAGGGAGGGTGCAAGATTTGGTGAATTGCATCTTGAGGTGGGTATGAAATTTGGCACAAAGTGGGACTTTAGAGAAGCTGTTAGGGAGTATACAATTCAAGAGGGTAGGCGCATACGCCTGGCGAAGAACGATAATATAAGGTGCAGGGCAGTTTGTAAGGTTAAGGAGTGTCCTTGGGTGGTTTATGCATCAAGGGACCATGAGGACACTTGTTGGCAGATCAAAACCTTTAATGACGACCACACATGTCCCAGGGAAGACAAAAATAGGGCTGCTAATAGGAATTGGGTCTGCAGCAAGCTTGTGAAGAAGGTCAAAAAATATCCCAACTTCAGACATTGTGAAGCTACAACCTATTTCAGAACATGTTTTGATTTGACACTAAACAAAAATTCAATCTCGAGGACTTTGATGGATGCTAGAAGTGTAGTGTATGGTGATGAAAAGGAACAATATAAGATGGTGAGGGACTATGGCTTGACTTTGCTGAAAACCAATCCCGGTTCAACAGTGCAAATATGTACCAAACCGCAACCAAATGGAGAAGTTATTTTTGAGAGAATGTATGTGTGCTTAAGTGGTTGTAAAAATGGGTTCAAATCTGGCTGCCGTCCTTTGATTGGATTAGATGGAGCATTCCTGAAGACTCAATTTGGTGGACAAATTCTGTCAGCTGTTGGACAGGATGCGAACCATCATATCTACGTCATTGCGTGGGCAATTGTGGAAATAGAGAATAGGGAAAACTGGAAGTGGTTTCTTGAATTACTGCATCTAGACTTGGGACATTACAAAAAAAATGGCTGGTGCTTTATATCCGATATGCAAAAGGTAACCATGGATATTCGACAAGTATTAATCCTATTATTAGTTAACTGGTATTGTTGTTATGACAATTATGTTGTGAATTGACTAATACAATTTATTTGGCTGAAATGTTGAATTTAATTTGCAAGTTATTTGACTGAATTGTTGAACTTATAACTTGATAGTAGTTTGCTATATTAGTGCAGAAAGGTTCATTTAGTTTGCAAGTTATTTGACTGAATTAATGAACTTATAACTTGATAGTATGTTTGCTATATTAGTGCAGAAATGCTTCATCTAGTTTGCAAGTTATTTGACTGAATTAATGAACTTATAACTTGATAGTATGTTTGCTATATTAGTGCAGAAATGCTTCATCTAGTTTGCAAGTTATTTGACTGAATTGTTGAACTTATAACTTGATAGTAGTTTGCTATATTAGTGCAGAAAGGTTTCATTCTGATTGCATGTTTATTTGACTGAAATGTTGATTGGCATGGTTAGTGCGCCTATTGTTGCTGTTAACATGTGATAGTTACTATCTGTGTTGTTTTACCATTGTACATAGTTACCATGGGCTATCGAATTAAACGTCAGGGACTATTATGTGTACTCGTGTTAAATGTGAAGGACTATTATGGGGAGGGTATTATTATGTTAGGGACTGTTATGGTGATCGACCATGATTGGCAGGGACTAATACACTATGTGTTATTAAATGACCATGACTGGCAGGGACTAATATCAGCAGTGCAAGAGGTGATGCCCAATGTGCACCATCGTTTTTGTGTCTGGTATTTGTGGAGAAACTTTAACAAGAGTTGGAAGGATTTGCAACTAAGGGGGCTTTTGTGGGAATGTGCAAGGGCAACAACTCATCAAGAGTTCAGGGATGGAATGGATAAGATAAAAAGACTGAATGAAGATGCATGGACATATTTAGATAAATGGCAAAGAGATGCATGGACTAGAAGCGCATTCAGCCATAAGCCATTATAACATTGTTGGAGGAGGTTCGAATGTTCGTAATGCGGACCATAGCCAAGAACAAGGTGAAACTAAACAATCACAATGGAGTGCTCACACCGGTTATAAAGAGTCGATTGGAGAAAGTTAGAAAAGAATCTAAGAATTGGAAGCCTATTTGGACAGGGGACAACGGATATGAAAAGTTTGAGGTGCATGGACACTCAACTAATCATGTGGTGGACTTAGGAAAAAGACTATGCACTTGCCAATTTTGGATGCTTACAGGTTTGGTGAATTGCTATAATAATTGTTTTTGTGCTATAGTAATAATCTGACTAATGGTATATGACTAAAACCCATGGTTATTGTGGCTATTGTTTGTATGCAGGTATTCCTTGTGTGCATGCATGTGCTGCACTGTCTCGGGTTAACAAGCCACCAGAAGACTTTTGTCACCGCTTGCTAACAATGGAGTCATACAGGGAAATATATAATTATCATATTAATCCAATTCCTGGACAACCATTATGGGAGCATGCAGAAGAATGTAACAGGCCACATGCACCAAAAATAAAGAGAAAACCTGGAAAACTACAGATGAAAAGACGGATGGATGCTGATGAGAAGGGTGGTGGAGGATCTAAAAAATCTAAAGCTGATCCCAAGCCTCAGAATAACAACGGAGATAATGTTCATCTAAAGAGGCAGTTGGGCCCCTTTACTTGCAGTTTCTGTGGTGATAAAGGACATACAAAGAGAGGTTGTAAGAAGAAGAGAGCTTGTGATCAGTATCTGCCCACACAAAAAGCCCACACCATCTCTTTCCACTTGTCTGTAATCAAGCAAACATGTAACATGCTCAAACTTCGGGGAAGAAGAACAAGAGAAGAACAGTCAGGTAAGAAGGAGCAATCATAACAACACAAGTAATACTGATAACTCACATTATAATTGGGACAACCAAAAAATGGTTTATTTGGGTTTGAATCTGTCCCAGACCACCTGAGAACTGGCCGGCAGCCACAACCGCACCATTCCGGCACCCCGGATCTTCTGCTCCTGCTTTGCGTTCTCGTCCGATGGCCACTGCACAGTGAACTAATAGAGCTTCCAACTCTACTGCTTCCACCACCCATCATGGATATTCACTTCCAACTCCAGGAACAACAGCAGCAACAAGAATGGAAAAAGAACGAAGAAGAAGAAGAAGAAATGAACTTACTGGACATTTGGGAATTTAGGGTTAAATATAGGGGGAGGGACCACATTGGGTATAAATTGAAACTATGCCAGCTCAACTAGTCGTTGGCATCATCCAGCGTGGCAAAATGAGGCCACGTCAACGTCTTGTTGATGACTCATCACCAGAAAACTATCCAGGAACTATTATGGTGCCCGGAGCAGTATCTGGAGGATTATAATGGTGCAATTGGGATCTCAGGGATCACATTGGGTAACGACCCGAATCTCAGGGACTATTATGGGGATTTACTCGATTTTATCCTAATGCCTTTGCATTTAGTAGTCTATAAATAGCTTTTTTTTCATTTCATCTTCTTCTTCAAATCTCGTCAAAACTTCCTTTAGCTTTGCTCCTGTTTTTGGACTTTGTTCCCTTTCCTGGGTACTTTTTGTTTTCTGTGGTTGTTGTTCTACCTATTCTCTTTCTCGTGTTTATAGTTAAGCTTAGTACTATTTTCTTGTTTTTTCCTTTATTTCTTTTTTTTGGTATTCAATGTTTATTTGAATGTGTTATTTGTTAAAAATGAAACATCAATGATGTCACCGTGATTAATAGTTCTCACCACGGTGGTACCACCATATTTGATATTTTTTACCACATGTCACCATTCACGGTGATTCTTGTCATTGTTTTTTTTTATCATAGTAGTTGTTTATTTTACTAGTAGTGTAGTATTTATATGCATGTGGCTGAAAATCAAGAAAATAATAATCTTAGCATATGTATTTTGTCCCCTTTCAAGAGCTTTTTTCGTCTTTGAAGATGGTTATAATTCCTAGAATCTTTTCGAATTAGTTGATAGTTTCTTGTAGATGTGTTAGCGCTGAGCGATCCAACCCCACCCCTTCCGTAGGTTTTCGAGAGAGACGACAAAGAGAGGTGTTTATATATTGCCTGAAATTTTCCCTGGCCCTAAGTAGATGGATCCTCAGATCCTCGGTGTAGTACTCCTATCTGATGAGACTTCTTTAAATAGGCTCTTAAAGAATGACCTTTAAAAAATTGGATGACACCAACAATTATGAGGTTGTGTCTCCGTCCAAAAAGAAAAATGTGTGTTATTCCCATGTTCCATTTCTCTAATCTTCCTATTTTATTTTGTATTTTTATGAGTGCTTGTCTTGCTCTTCAAGTCAGATTGATTATAGATTTTAGGGACTCGTGTCCAAACCAATTTGACTCACTCGGGTTAGACCTCATGAAACGGACTTGACACCATTGACTTGATTTTGTTAGATCAAACTTTAAATGTAGTTCGTTTGTTAGAAGGAAAGTAAGTTGGTCTCACATTCAGTAAACCAAAATATGTAGGGTGCACGCGGATCGGATCAGATTGGATATGATATTCACGTTTTTTAGTGTCAGATACGATCCGATCCGATCCGCATCGGATCGAATCGGATATCAGGTATATCCGCATAATTGAACATTCTCTTTTTAATCATATTTCTATGTAAAAGAAATTCAATAAAAATATTTCTTTCACACTTTTAACAAAAATAAAATAAAACGATATATGAATAATAACTACTAACTAAAACAAACAAACAAGTAAATATAATACCAAATATATATATATATATATATAT
>NC_029789.2:16049207-16051839 GCF_000816755.2 Arachis ipaensis | reverse complement strand
GATCGGATACGCAGATGTAGAACTGATATCCGCGATCCGATCTGTAAAGAGTGCGGATCAGATCGTATCGACAATTTTCGCATCAAATACAGATATTTACCGTAAATTTGTATATACGAACCGATCCATGGACACCCCTACAAATATGGAGAGTACTTTTCATTATTCCTTATTTCGTCCCCTTAATGATTTTGGTTGACCTCCTTTTAAAAAAGGAAAAAGTAACCATTTACTGCAACCTAATGAATTCGTAGTAGGTTTGGAAGTCAAGATTAAACCAAGGAAATAAAAATGATGGAACCGATAATTTTGCTTGGGAACAAACAATTTAGGGAAGCGTGTTTGGCAAACACGTTGGGGAGGAGAGAAGCACGTTTGAGCTTCTTGAAAGTTTTACTTTTATGTTTGGCCATTTTTATCTTCCTGAACGCAGAATTGATTCTGCTTCCGAACGCCAGGAGAAGCTAAAATTTGTAGCTTCTGCGTTTCACGTTCATGGTTGTTTATTGTCTTTGGAAAACTAGGTGAAAATTTTATTTCTTTTTTACCAACCCTACCCTTCATTTTCTTCTATAAAAAGGATACCAGTAACTATTACCTTCACAATAATTCTTTGTAGTTTTTCCTACTTTTTCATAGTTCTTCGTTACAATTTTTTTTTTTCATTAAAATAGTTCAGATTTGTTTTAATCACTAGCAAATTGAATATTTTAATTTTATTTTGGTTGTAAAATTAGTAAGGAGAGGAGAATTCCTTAATTTTGGAGGAAAAGATTTGATTCCAATTATAATGAGAAAGTGACATGTTTTGGTTGTAAAATAATAGATATAATAGATAGTTTTGGAGGGAAAGATTTAATTTCAATTACAATAAGAGAGTGACATGTGGTACATTTTGGTTGTAAAATTAGAAATATATAATAAATAATAGATATTAATTTTATTATAAAATTAATTAATAAGATCTATTTAAATATTTAAATTAAGATGATAAGATAATATAAAAAAAATATTTAAATTGATGTCTCTTTTAGTAATTTTTTTATCTAAAAGTAATTTTGAGTAATATAATCCAAACAACATTTGTTTTACTACAATCAATTTTGATATAAAGATTGCCAAACATAAATCATGATTAACCCAAACTTACTTTTCATCAAAATCAATTTTACAAAATCAATTTTATACAAACGGGTGTAATCCAAACACACACTTAATTGTTTTAGTCAATTTTTTTTTTAGTTTTGTTCATAATGGCACCTATATCACTCTACTATATTTTTTTTCAATGGGTTTTATAGTCGCTTTGAATCAATATTATTTTTCAAAAATTATGAATTTTTTGAGAAAAAAAGATAGAGTAGATTAATAATTTGATTAAACGAGAGAATAACAAACACTAAAAGACACTAATTATTTTTAATATAGTTATAAGATGCATAAAATACTATAATATTGTGATAGATTAATGTAATACCAAAATATGACCATATATTTATAGAAATTGTAATTAAGAATTTCATTTGAAGAAATAAGAAGCAATAAGAAATCTAGAATGGGCCAATGAGTAATAGTTCAAATGGCATAGTCTTCTCATACTCAATTAAGAGGTTGCGGGTTCGAGTCTCATATCTTTAGTAAAAAAAAAAAATCTAGAATGGAAATTTCATATATTTGATTTTGGATGATATTTTCATATATAAATTGTTAATAATGATTTTAACATACAATGTTATATAGTAGTTTATGATTGTTTGGTTAATTTGGGTTGAGTATTAAGAGAGAGAGACATAGTTGTACGTAGGATAGTGTAGTATTACTATTATGGAAGAGAAATGCTAGGAGTAGTAATTTTTGTGATTTGTAGTCATCAAATAGTTATCAATGATAGTTTTAATGGTGTGAGATTGGTGTGAAATTTTATCCAATGACTCACTTTTTTTTACTGGTTATATGCTGGCTAGAATTTAACAAAGTTGCTGGCCCCTAAACTTCTCCATTATGGAAACACACTAGAATTAAACAAAGCAGCGTGTAGAGTTATGGGTCATCATGAATTAGATTCAATCTGCATATTCGCAGTATTTATTTGAATTTGATTCGAAAATTGTGGATATTGATTTAATCTGCATACTAATAAGATCAGATGGTGAATTTTATATAGGTATCTGTATATTCACAAATCTACAAAAATAAATAAATAAGTAAGTAAATATTCTTTTTATGTTTTATTTTAACTAATAATTATTGTATATGTTGTATTCTTTTATTTTTATTATTTAAGAAAAGTGTGTTTAATAATTTTTAAAAAATAAGCATGTTTAAAAGAATGGGAAAAAAATTATTGATATTTTTTAATAAAAATAAGTTTTTTAAAATATTTTTATATTTTACGGATATATCCAATATCCAATTCGATCTGCAAATGTGCGATTCAAATCGAATCTAAACTTAAATATCGCAGGTATTAGATCTGCTCTGATCCGATGATTTTAATGCGAATCGAATCGAAATTTTGGCCATATCCGATTTGCATTCACTCCAATTTTTTTGTCAATAGTTAATCAATAATATTTAAAAATATTAATTAAAAAATAATATTAGACTATTAAATTAAAGATGTTAAATTGCT
>NC_029789.2:16043756-16048732 GCF_000816755.2 Arachis ipaensis | reverse complement strand
GATGCTAGTCAATATAAATTAAAATTACAGACGTTTAAATTTTTTTCAGAATTATTAATTATTGGCTATGCCAAAATAGCCAAAGGCATTTTCTATTAATTTGTACGTGGTAACTTTTGAACTAGCTTATGGCATTTTAGAAAATGGATCCTCTCAATTTTTTTTAATATTTGAAAAAATAAAGTGTGATCTCTTATCATTAATTTTATAAGTGAAACCAAAAATAAATAAGAAAGAGAGAGCAATGAAGAGTAAGATTAAACAATTGACACAATCTAATTTTTTTTCCATTGGAGAGGATCCACTCCCTGCATTTCATTCTTATAAAAAGTTTTTTTTTTTTATTGTCATAGGTAGATAGGTAAAAGTCTACTTCTACCTCAAGTTCGCCCTCACCTCCTCTTTGTGGCTAATTTTTTGGATAAATATGTGATGGGTGATATACTTTAACGTAGTAATTTTGAATATTTTTTAAAATTGTAAAAAGTATAAAAATTATTGGGTCTGATTTTTGTACCTTAAATTTTTTAATTTTTTTAAAATAGAAATCGAAAGATTTGACTTTTGTATTCCAAAAGTCGAAAGGTGTGATTACTATACCTCTCACAAATCAAAAAGTTTAATTTTTATATTTCAAATTAATTGATACCACATTTAAGAGTAACATTAACAATATATAATTCAAAGTCTGATTTTTATATTTCAAATTAATTGATACCACATTTAAGAGTAACATTAACAATATATAATTCAAAATAAATCATTGTCAACTTAATATAAAAAATAAAAAGTGCCTCTCCGTATCATAATAACGGAGATAAGCCTCAATGTAGTCCCTGAAGTTGCACTCGAGCCTCATAGTAGTCCCTGAACTTAAAAGTTCCTCAGAGTCATCCCCGAACTTGCACTCCGGGACTCAAAGTGGTCCTTCCGGCAATTTCAGCACACGTGGCGCAACCGGAAAGCTTAGCTGGCAGCGTTGGTGACATGTGGGACTCACAACGGCTAGTTGATGTGGCAGAGTAAACTCTTCCGACTTAATTTGGTCCCTCAGGTGAAGTTAAAACCCTAATCCCCTTTTTTGAAGGCCACATTGTTCACTCTGCTGTCTCCTCATCGGTGCTGTGTTCTTCTGTTCTCCCTCTCTGAAGCCCGAAGGTTATGGCTAGCACGAGCAATGCAGCTGGGAGCTCGAACAACCCACGATCGTTTGGAAGCATCATGAGGAGAATGAACAGAAATAGAGAAGCTCGTTTGCCAAAAATGAAAAAAAAATCATGGGAAGCCTGGTTTCTCTGAAAGAGGTAAGCCAAAAATAAAAAAATGTGGTTCCTCTATTTTTTGATATTGTTGTTAATCTAATATTCACAAAAGTTTAGGCCTTTTTTTCGATTGTAATTGGTGGGTATGAACGCCTCTGTTTTGTTCTCTGTGCTAGGGTTTGATCACTACTGGCTTTTGTAGTGGTTTGGCCAAGAAAATTGTAGAGTAGGAGTATTTCTTGTGTTTTGATGATATGAAAACGTGTCCTTTATGTGTTAGGGTTTACTGCACTTAGTGGAAGAGTTTCCAAACTGTTAATGTGTTTTAGGACAATGACTCTGATCAATGAATTTTTTAAACAGAGTTTGCATGATCACAGTAGAAGTAAAGATCTTTTGGGATTTGAAATTTTTTGTAACTCTGATAATGGATTCTAAATTTGACTGATTTACCTAATTGCCTTTCTTTGTATTGGGTTGGTTTAGTTAAACTGAATGTAATATGTAATGCTGTTTAGTTAAACTGAGTGTGTGATCATAAAGGATTCTTGCATATATAAGTTAGAGTAATATAAAGTAATAAGTTTTGCAATTTCTAATGAAGTTAACTTAGCTATTGGAATAGTCAAATTGTTTGATGAATTTGGTCTGGACTAGTGGATTAGTTGTGGAAAAGGGTATGTAAATTTGAATGGTTTGATCCACCAAGATTGAAATTAGTGTCTAGAGAACTGCTATCCTTAGTTACACCAAAATAATGTTCTTGATTTCACACTTTCTTATGTTCACATGACACAAATCATTAGCAACATGATCAAAATAAAGGTGAAATATCATATAATTTAACAGTTAAAAACTAACAAAGTTAGGCACTCTATTCAATACCCCGGTCCACAATAACCTTTTCTAATAAAAATTTTGAAAAAAAACCACAAAATAATAGAAGACTTAACTTATATTGTTAATTTGAATATAGTGATAATATAGCAAAATGAAATATTAGAGGGAGAAGGAGAAGTAGAAAAGCAAGGGAGTGGTGCTTTTGTTGCCAACTATCAAGTAATGAAAAGGAGAGAGTGAGAGTAATGATGAAAATGGTAGAAGAAGATTAGGACTGAATCAATGCTATGATATGAAGAAGATAACAGATGCCATTTAATGAGCTTTCATTAACTACTATTTACCATTACTATTTCTAGATGGTTTTTCTTGTTTCATCTCCACCTTCAGTGTTGTATATTATTTTATTATTTTTTAACCTCTCTAGTTAGTGATTACTTTAGCTCCAAATTTGGCAAATTTTCTTTATTTCTGTGTGCCTTTTTTTGTTGGTAGTAAGTTGTAGTTGTATATATATATTTCCCTCAGTTGCAAAAAAAAAAAAAAGGGTCTTGGTCTTGGATTTTGTGGGGAACTACACGGAGAGTGAAGTTTGGTGCCTGTCCTTGTGATTTATTTGCCAGTTTGATTTAAGGCACATATTGCTGATTATATATGCTGATTTAATCCTGGACTGATTATATGATGTTAATACACTGGGCTACTGTCTATATATGCAGAATTAATCCTGGACTGATTATATGCTGCATAATGTTCTGTCAATCTATTGTTACTCATTTATCCTGTTCTGCATAATGTTCTGTAACAGTGCTGTGTAGGGACTAGTTTGATGTCACTTACATAAGTCTAGGGACTAGTTTGATGTCACTTGAACAAGTCTAGGGACTATTTTGATGTCACTTATATAACTGTAGGGACAGTTTTGCTGCCCGAAAATAACTATCTGACCCCTTCTTTGGTATCTGAAACAGGGCCTTATAAATGCAGTTAAGGAGGTTTTTCCAGATGTCCATCACAGATTCTGTGTTTGGCATCTGTGGAAGAACTTCAATAAGTAATGGAAGGATCTCCAGTTTAGAGGGCTACTTTGGGATTGTGCAAGGTGTACTAGCTAAGATGGCTTCCTTGATATCATCAAAAAGATTGAAAGGGTTAATAAGGAAGCCTGGGAGTATTTGAACAAGTGGCCCTATGCAAGGTGCAACACAGGGAACTGCTACAAGGCTTGCAAATTTCATGAAGTTTGTGTCCAACCCTGGATTCAAGGCACCCAGACACAAAAAATGAAGATTAGGATGATTATGTTTAGGAAAAACAGGCTGTTTTTTTTTTTTTTTTTTATCTATTTTGCTGATGTTGTTTACAATGCCTAAAACATTGTCCCAGTATTGGAGATTTTAGAATTTGAATTTTATCAGGTCAATATGTCAACAACTTTGATATACTTAGTGTTTTGGCTCTATATTGTGTCTTTTTTGAGTCAAACATTACCAATATGAATTATGAATTATGACTTTATTGAATTGAGTTTTCTCAGCCTTTTGTTTATATCCTCTGTTACAAACTTAAGAGTAGTTCAAATCCTGTCCATTTCTATTTCATTGAAAAGAAGTCCAGGAACAAAAGTATGCATATAATCAAACACTTTAATTTCCATTTCTTTCAAACAAAAGGATAGGAACAAGTACATGAACAAGGAATGCATATAACATGCATGTCATTTGTTTTTTGCTAGATACAGTTGACCCTGCTGTCTATCCAGCTTTAATACAAGAACACCAATTACAATCAGCAGCATGAACACAAACATCAAAATTCCCCCCATTTTTAGAACCCTAATTTCAGCTTCTAATTTACCAAATTTCTAAGCCATCTTCATCTTCCATTCTTCATCATCAACTGAATGTCTTGTTCTATCATCACATGGCATGGCATCTTCCAAAACTTTATCAACCCACATAAACAATCCACACCATTTCTTACCCACAATCTGCACATCAAAGAAAATTCAATCAGCAAAATTCATATCCATAAATACAGCAATCAACAACAATAATACTTACATTGTAGTTCGGGCAACCCAGGAACGGTCTCCCTGGATTAGAATCCGTCCCTGATCACTGCAGCACAGGTCTCGACCCGCAGGCACACCATTCTGGCAAACGAGCTTCTCTGTTTCTGTTAATTCTCCTCATGATGCTTCCAAACGATCGTGGGTTGTTCGAGCTCCCAGCTGCATTGCTCGTGCTAGCCATAACCTTCGGGCTTCAGAGAGGGAGAACAGAAGAACACAGCACCGATGAGGAGACAGCAGAGTGAACAATGTGGCCTTCAAAAAAGGGGATTAGGGTTTTAACTTCACTTGAGGGACCAAATTGAGTCGGAAGAGTTTACTCTGCCACATCAGCTAGCCGTTGTGAGTCCCACGTGTCACCAACGCTGCCAACTAAGCTTTCCGGTTGCGCCACGTGTGCTGAAATTGCCGGAAGGACCACTTTGAGTCCCGGAGTGCAAGTTCGGGGATGACTCTGAGGAACTTTTAAGTTCAGGGACTACTATGAGGCTCGAGTGCAACTTCAGGAACTACATTAAGGCTTATCTCCATAATAATGTAATGCTTGAACCACCAACAACTAAGCCACTCTCCAAACTACCAGCTTCTCGTCCCTATGCCCCTAATTACGTTCAACTCCCAACCTTAAATGTTCTAAGAAAAATGTCCAAATTTGAGATTAGAATAATGTTTACTGATATATTCAAGAAAATGATTGGGAGTCTTAAACTATTTCTCTAATTATATTTTTTAATTTTAAATAAAGTTTTTTTTAAATAAAAAATATATTTAATTTTTTATTCATTTATGAATTATGAGCA
>NC_029789.2:16041618-16042223 GCF_000816755.2 Arachis ipaensis | reverse complement strand
ATTTATACTTTTTTATAATCACACAAAACAAATAATTAGAATTTTATTTAATAAAAAATAAACTTTGATAAATACCTTCATAAAATCACGCTTTATTTTTAATATGGGTGTAAGATTAGTGTAATGTTAAGATATTAACTAAAACTAGTGTAATACTTACATATGGGTCTAGAAAAGTGGTTTAGTTTTATGCAAATTGTAAGTAACAATTAATTTTTAGAATAAATGCTCTTTTCGATCCCTAATAATAATAATTAATTTTTATTATTGTCCACATCAAATCGTTAGTCACAATTTGCCACTAATAGTAATAGCTCATTGGTATTTTAAATAAATTTTTTATTTTTTCAAATCGTAACCCACGATTAGCTGCTACCTCCATATTTGATAAACTAAATAAAACACACCCACATTTTTTTAATCCCTTAATATGTTGCTATGATGCTGAATATATTATTTTTTTCTACTTAAATTTTTAATTAATATTTTATTATTTAGATTTATTATTGTAATTATTATTATTATTATGAGTGTGATGCCATTATTATTATTATTATTATTATTAAAAAATATTTCAATTGTTATTATTTTGGTTATAATTCTTA
>NC_029789.2:16033117-16041454 GCF_000816755.2 Arachis ipaensis | reverse complement strand
AATAATATGATATGTTTTTTGTTATTATGCTAATATTTTTATGTTGTTGTTGTTGTTGTTGTTGTTGTTGTTGTTGTTGTTGATAAATTAGCATTCATTAGAATTATTTAGTATATCTGAATATTTATTATAAAATATTACGTCTTTATTATTACGATTTTTTTAGCACCTATAAATACCCTTTTATATTGTATCATTCGAGACAACTTGAATAATACACAAATTTTTTCTCCAGTTTAGTCTCTTATTTCTAATATGGTATCAGAGACATGGTATCCTCCTTGAGGAGGATAAATTCTTTTTTTCTTCTGGTGAAATCACCGTATTTTTCATACTTTTCTTCTGTACCATTTTTTCCCTTCCCTTTTGTCAATGCTTTAATTTGATGTTTTTTTATCTCACCGATTAGCTCATTCATCCACTACTTACTTGTTCTCATAGAGAAACCATATATTTTTCGTCACCTTCCAATAGTTTGCCATCTCTTTACACTTTGTCACTTTTTCAATAGTTTTCCAGCAATTTGCCATCTTTTTAGCAGTTGGCCACTCTTCCGGTTGTTCCGTCTGTGTTTTCTTGTGGCAGTTCCGTCTGCGTTTTTCTTGTGGCAGTGTGGCAGTTCTGTCTGCGTTTCCTTGTGGTAGTTTCGTCTGCGCTTTCTTCAGACAGCGGCAGTTTCGTCTGCGCTTCCTTCAGACAGCGGCAGTTTGATCTGCACTTCATTCTGCCAGTTCCGTCTGCACCCGTTCTATTAGTTTATGCATTTTTTTATTTCGCTGTTTTAAATATATTTCAAACTCAAATTGTCACTTGAGTTTGAGGGGGATGTCAGAATATATTAGGATTAATTAGCATTCATTAGAATTATTTAGTATATATGAATATTTATTATAGAATATTACGTCTTTATTATTACGATTCTCTTAGCACCTATAAATACCATTTTATATTGTATCATTCGAGACAACTTGAGTAATATATAAATCATTTCTCCAGTTTAGTCTCTTGTTTCTAACAATTATTATTATTATTGGCACTAATAAATCGTGACCAAAATTTTTATAATATTCAAAAAAATTTTGTTTACGAATCATTGGTAACGATTTATTTATTAGTCTTGCTACGTATTTAAGTCTTTTTGATAACTTAGTTCAATTAAGTTGGTCCAAATCCAACAAAAATCAGTTTCATTAGTGAGAGCGTGAATACACGTTCCAACTCCCCGCAACTATTGTGAACATTCATATCTTTCTTCTTTTTTACGTTCTTCCTTCTTCTTCATGTTTTTTCTTCTTCTTTTTCACATTTCTCTTCTTCGCGTATTTTCTCTCCATCGTCGTTCTTTTATTGCCGCAATTGTTGTTGCAGTTTTTTCCCTCCTTTTCTTTCTATTAATTTGCAGTATTGATATTTTCTTCTCTTTTTTTTGGTTTTATTCTTTTTAAGAGAGTGAAATAAGAAAAATTATTAGAAAATAAAATAAAAAGAAGATAATGAAGATGATGAAGAAGAAGCAGCAGAAGATGAAGAGAAGAAAGAGGAAGGGTTTTCAATTATGCAAAACTTATCAGAACAAATAACACCGAAATTTTTTAACAATAACATAAATTTCTTCATTTTTACACCAAAATTTTGCTACAAAAATATAAAAATATCTTCTTTAATGCTGCATTTTTCTTCTTCTTTTTCTTTTTTTTTCTTTTTCTTTTTCTTTCTTTCTTTTTTCTGTTGCTCTTATTTCTTTTTTTTTTTTTGGAACATTACTTCTTATATTAGACTTGAATAAACATGTTTGTAATGTATTGCAATATTATTTAGTTCTAAAGGTTACAGAAGGTTTAGAGAAGGGGAGTTGAATCTATGGCATTCTTTTACTTTATAGATTAAGTCTTTAATACCAAACTTCAAATTTGATTTCTGTTTGAAATGTGTAGCGAAAAATTTAAGAGATAATTTCTTTTTATTTCATAAATTTTAGAAAACAGAAATGAATCAGAAAGGAAGAAGTTGACATAGTCATGTATCCTGGTTCAGCTGCCTCGTGCAATGCAACCTACATCTAGTCTCCACCACAACATTGGTGGAATTTTCACTAAAGTCAAAGTATTACATACACCAATTCCCTAGGACTCACCTAATTCTATCTGGGCACACAAATTTCAAACTAAACTTGACTTGGTTATGCTAATACCTAAACTCAATACACTAAGTGCTTACCCAACTTAGCAAGGGGCACCTCTCAGGTACATGACACAAGACAGAAAATACAACCAAAAGAAATTTGAAATCAGTCTTAGCTTTTTCTCTCAAGTATTTCTCTCAGCCTTTTTTTACTCTTTGGCTTTTTCTCAATATCTCTCTTTCTTGTCTTTTACCTCTTAAAGAAAATACAAAAAGATATACATTGAAACTGAAATACAAAATTGTGAAACATGAAGGAGATTGATATATCACAGCTTTAACTCTATGCACTGAACCCAGCTTCTGAACTCATAACTTTGTTCTTCATCTTGGCGGAGTACTCCCTTTAGTGTAGGTGCAATGCTTCCAAGACTTCAAATTCTGTTGTGAGATTTTCACTTTTCTCTCAATTTGGATTCTCTCTTCTTGGCTTCATTCTCAAGAATTCTTTTCTTTTTGTATGATTTCAGTTACCACACCTTGCTTCACACAGTTGACTTCTTCTTCTCACAAAATTAGAGCAGCAGCGACGCAGAAGAGAGATGGAACTGTAGCAGAGATTTTCAGATTTCATGCATTCATACTTTCCATCTTCTCTGTCATCCTTTTTCCAATATCTTCAAAGATTTGAACTATTTATTCTTGCTTTGGCTCCAAGTTTCTTTTTTGACCATTGATCCACAGTAGAGTTTCATAACCTCCATTTTCTTTATTTTTCTAGAAATGGGTATGAGAAGAAAGCTTCAGCAAGCTACTTTAGGGTTCCACAAAAGGAAAGATTTTCTGATAATGCCTTAGATCTGATTTCTTCTTCTTTCATTTTTATAGCTAACACCTTTTTCTTCTAGGATGTGAACCCTAGCATAGCGATCTTGTCATGCGTGGATGAGAGAAGAGAAGAAAGAGAACAGAGAGTTGGTTTAGTAGAGAAGGGATTAGTTCAGATGCAAATGGAGTTACATTGCTTTAGTTAGCTACCAATTCAAATTGATTGAATGGATTTGGATCTCTTCTTGGACTTGTTATGAATCATGGGCTTGATTTATCAATTTATGACTTGAAGCCCTTCTTGATTTCTCATGGAGTCAGCCACTTGTTTTATGGATCTAGACAATTAGTGGTCTTCTCTTTCTCCTTGTTGCTATATCTGAAACAACATAGATTCCCATCTGAACAAAGCTTTGCTTTGTTTCATTGGTTTGGGCTGCTGCACAATTATTTTGGGCCTGCATCATTAAATGCATTGTTGTCAAACTCGCGAGTTAACTCGTAAACTCGTACGAGTTTACGAGTTTAGGTAGTGGAATCGAGTTAACTCAGATACAAACTCGTTTCTGGGTAGACTCGAGTAGACTCGGGTAGACTCGGATAAACTCGGTCAAACTCGCGAGTTTATTCACGAGTCAGCGAGTTTGATTTTGGTTGGGTTTTTGGCCAAAACGGCCCGTTTTGGGCAAAGAAAAAAAAAGAAAGGCTGCAAGGGAGCAACCCACTAACCCAGCTAACCCTAAATCCCCTTTACTCGCACTCACTCTCTTCTCTTCTCCAAGCTCTCTTCTTCTTCGCGTTTCGTCATCAACAGTCCATCCCTTGCCGCCGTCCGTCCCCGATCTGTCGCTGCCGTTCATCGTTCGCCGTTCCCCAAACCACCATTCTCTCACTCTTGCTCTCTCACTCAGCTCAACACACTCTCACTCTCTCGCTCCCTGTTCTGCATCGAAGAACGCAGATTCATGGAGTACATCAGTCAGCACAACACAGCGACACCAGTGTCAGATACGCTTCCATCGGTCGTTGTGGAGCACAGTTTCGTCGGTCGTCATGGAGCACAGTACAGCAATGCGCCAACGCCAGTGTCAGCTACTCAGTTGAGCCTACTTCATTCTGTCATCTCATCCTTTAGGTATGTTTAAAAATAAATTAGTTATTAAATTGAATCAATTGATGCATTTCATAGTTGTTACTTGTTAGTGTGAGTTTAATCTGTAATTTTGGTAGTTGAACAAATTTAAATAATTTTGGTATAATGGTATGATTTCTGCCATTTTTATTCTGAAATTAACTTTTTAAATTTTTTTTAGTTTGAATTCTGGTGTGATGAATGATGAAATATGGATTAATGAATCTGAATATCTAATAGTTACATATTTGTTCATGAATGATGAAATATGGATTACTGAATAAGCTCTGGTGTTAGATACTTGGACAGTTAGACTGTTAGTTACTTTGACGTTTTTTATTAATGAATCTGAATATCTAAAATACTGAAACTCTGATATGTTAGTTTAGTTTAGTTTATTGAAAACTGAAATCTGAATTTAGAAAATCTGAAATGTTAGTTTAGTTTAGTTTATTGATTGCTGAAATCTGAATTTAGAAAATCTAAAATGTTAGTTTAGTTTAGTTTATTAAAATCTGAAATCTGAATTTATGAAATCTGAAATGTTAGTTTAGTTTAGTTTAGCTTAGTTTAGTTTATTGAAATATGAAACTCTGGATAACTTTGCTAAATTAATTATTTGGTTTGTTGATTTGTTGATTTAGGGACACAAATACAAAATGTCTGAAACAAATGATGTTTCTGATGAAAATGGTGAAGATGATGATGTTGATGCCATGGAAGATGAAGATATTGGAGGATTTCAGTTTTAGACTTTTACTTTATTAGAACATTTAGTTGTTGCTTTGTTATTTTCTTTTGTTTTTTGGTTGTGTTATATGAAGCTTTGATTGTGTGATTGTGTGTTTTATGTTGAACTAGATGCATATTTGTGAAGGATTTGAATGTGTGGTCTAGAGTACTTGTTATAATTGTAGTATTATGTTAATTTATTATGTATTTTGATGTTAAAATTGTTAAGTTTAAATGCCTATATTTGATTAAATATATATATTATACATGATATATATATTTTTTATAAAAAATTTATAACAGGTAAACTCGTACGAGTCTACAAGTCGAGTCTACGAGTCGAGTCTAGGTCAGCTCCACGAGTTTACCTAGACTCGCGAGTTTGACAACCTTGATTAAATGAAATAATTAAACCCAATTGGGTATTTAACCCAATAAATTAATGTTTGTCATCATTAAATTAATTTAATTCTAAACTCAACAAGTTGAATGGATGTAGGTTCATTCTCTTCCTAGTAATTTTGTAGTATTATGCGTTTTTTTTTTCTTTGTTTGATTTTATCTTGTTTTTATTTTTGTTAAGAGAGTAAAATAAGAAAAAACATGAAAAGGTAAAATAAGAAAAAAAGGATGAATAAGAAAAAAAGATATTGATGAAGAAAAAGAAGAAAAAGCAGCAGAAGATGAAGAGAAGAAAGAGGAAGAGTTTTGAAGAACTTATCAGAATAAATAACACCGAAATTTTTTAACAATAACACATAAATTTCTTCGTTTTTATCAAGGTTCTGAAAACCGAACCACTCTAGCTACTGGTTTGCTGGTTTATTTATAGGTTCAACCGGTTCGACCGTGGTTCAACTGAAAAAATAGTTTTATAATAAAATAATAAATAAAATATACATAAACACACCAAACCTATATGACCTTATCAATTTACAAACTCAAAATTTTTTTTAAAACACTCTTAAAATATATTTTTTCAAGCACTTTTGTCATCATCATCTTCAACTTTACACTCATCACTCAATTAAAAAATCCACAACCCTAATCCTCTATGATTTCTTTTAGAAAAATAAAATCTCATTTAAGAAGAAAATCATAGCTGTAAGTAATTGAGAATATTTGTGAGACTCAGCACTAAAACATAGAACAAGTATACATATAGAGCAGTACCAAACAATCCAATTCTCACTTCTATGAATCATAAACAAAAAAGGTGTCTAAATATCCACAAAATTAATCAAATTCAGCATTAAAAAGCATCAAAAACCAAATTTTGCAGTTATAGAATAAAGTAAAAAACATTATAAATGAGTGGCTTGAAGGCTTGAGCCACCATCTTCTGCATAAGAGAAATACACTACCATCATCATTATCCCTCCCAAACCTCCAACAATAGCATCATCTTCATGATTTTCTTGCTCTAAATCAATAACATGGGACATCTGCTGTTTGTTAATTTTTTGAAAGTATCAATTTGGTTTAAAATTAAAAAACAGCAATAGATAATCATCCTAAACTCTGAAATGAATAAATCTATCAACAAAAATTCAAAAATAGCATACTCATAAATTAAAAAACAGCAGCAGCAGAGTAACAAATCCATTTTTAGCAATAATTTCGACAACACAAAATCAATTTCTTTGATTGCTTTCACATTCAGAAAATCATTAATCAGATTTAGAACAAACTCAACAGAGCAATAACAATACAATCCAATTACAATATCACAGCAACCCACTACCCAATAATCTCAACAAACAACATCCAAACAATTAATCATGCTTCAACAATTAATCATTTAATCATGCTTCAAGCAAACAGTTTTTCAACAATTAATCAAGCTTTAGCCTTCAAGCAATCAGCTTCAACAATTAATCATGCTTCAGCCTTCAAGCAATCAGCTTCAACAATTAATCATTTAATAATGCTTCAAATGGGTGTTGTAACACCCTACCATACAGTGCTTAAGTCATAATTCAGAGATGGCAAGGTATTACGACCTCTAAAACCAAAATTTAGTACGTTTAGTAGTATGAATAATTGATTATAACTAAGAGCCTTTGTAGAAAAAGGGGTAAACAAAAACCGTAACTCGAAAGCGCAACACTCCGATCGATAACGTAACGAACAGGGATAAGCTAACGCGAGATCATATATATACAAAGGAGTGTCAAAAACAGGAATATCAAGACTCAAAATCCGGCTGCGAAGATAACCGGTCCGAGCATAGCAATATATACATATAGTAAAAAAAGGAAAACCCCAAGGAAAACCCAAAGGGACACAAATACAGAAACCTATTCTCCAAAACCTCCTATAAGAGGAGTCATCACAGTTTGTATTATTTAATGGAGATAAAAGTATCTAAACAAGATATATAAACCAANNTACTCATCATAAACTTGATCATAATCATGATCCATATCCATCACCCTCACTGGTGAATATTTACGGGAGCGAGCTCATCCGAGCCTTTCACAGTTCCCGGCCACACTTACGACATAGGGTCAACAGAGTATCAAGTCTCAACCTGGAGCACGTGGTGGCTAGCCACTGCTACTACCCAGGAAAACTCGTATCTCAGATAGTGGAATTGCAACATTCACAATTCATTCAACAGCATATATGCATTTATACTTAGCCATAATCATGGCTCCGCCGTAACACGGCAATAATCTAGCCATCCGGCTTACAATTAAATCCATAACCAGCCAATTCATTAACAATTACGGCCCTTCGGCCCATGGCATAACAAGCACTTCCACCGCCATTCTCCGCATCTCACATAATCATCTTTAATCCTCATTGATCATTCATTTTTCCCTTGCTTCACTCGCAAGTTACCACATTCACTAGCCCTTTTCCTCATGCTAGGCATATCATAATGATTTAAGATATAAGTGGTGAGATCGGAGGCTTAGAAGTATGAAATTTGCCTTTTAAAACTCAAAAATCAACTTTGGGATGAAAACAGGGCCACGCGTACGCGCACTCCACGCGCACGCGCGTATGGCCAAAAACTCATCGACGCGCAAGCGTCATACGTGCGAACGCACGGGTTGAAAAATATCCAAACGGCGCGCAAGCGTCAGCCACGCGTACGCGTGGGTGCTCTTGCGCCCAGACACAAAACTGGCACGATTCTGGCACAACTCTCTGGAAAATAGCTAGACATATGGCGCAGCGCATCGACGCGCCCGCGCACACCACGCGCACGCGTGGATGGTGCTTCCTGGAAGAATGGCGCGCACGCGCCAAGTGCGCCTACGCGCGAAGGGTTATTCTGCTAAAAATTTTCTAAGTTAAAAGCTGCAGAATTCATAGATTCAACCCCCAATCTTCTGACGGTCATAACTCTCTCATTTTAAATCATTTTTCACCCGTTCTTCGAACGGCATGGACATCCCGGATCCAATTTCATTTCTAAATAGATTTGGCACAAATCAGAGATCCGTAGTCTAGGTTATGTCCCGTCAAAGTATGCCCAAAAACCATGTTTTCATACAAAACCACAAAGTGCC
>NC_029789.2:16027544-16032603 GCF_000816755.2 Arachis ipaensis | reverse complement strand
TTTTAACACTTCTCAATCAAATGGCTAAAGGACAAACACAATATCATGTCATACATCCTTCCTCATCCCAATTTCCAATAATACCATTTTCAATTAACCATCATTATACATAATCAACATCATACTCACCATCAACATGGTATCACCCATCAATTCAACCTCAATCATCCATCAAGCATATATCACAACATGCATTTCTCATATATCACACAATCAAGGCATCAATATTCGTAATCACATATATGATCACATCATATATCTCAACCATTCAACCACATCAACAATTCAATGCCTATCTTAGGGCCTCTAGCCTAAGTATTTCCTACCACATTACATATTAGATACGGGAAACCGAAACCATACCTTAGCCGATTTCCCACGCTCAACCGGAGCACTTCCAAACCACTTGTCCACAAGCACTCAAGGTATCAACACTTCCAAGAACAGATTTTATCACACAAAACCCTCTTCCAAGCTTTTCAAAATCACCAATCAAGCTCCAATATTCACATATACACAACCTAAGCCACAATCATCATATCCATACACAACATCTCAATACCCAAACATCATAGAACAACAATTTACACTAGGGTTGAGAATCTTACCACACCCAAGGTCCAAGGAGACAAGATTAACCTTCTCCTTCAAGAGAGTTGGGTCCTATAACATCAAATAGCCCAAAATCTCAACATTTTTGCTCATGAAACTCGAAATCAAGGCTGGAAATTCGAAGAGCAAAACGTGGCTTACCTCAAGATTGATTGTATGGGTTTTGTAGAGCTCTCCGCGGTGAACGCGTGGCCGCAAACGGTATGGCAATCGGAGCTCTAGATCAAAAGTTATGGTGGTTTGAAGATCAAGTGAGAGATAGAACTTGAGAGAGTGTTCTTCCCTCCATGGCCTCCATTTCAGCGTGTTTAGTGTCTCAAATGAGGAGAGAGAGTGCTGAAATGAGGATTTTAGGGTTTAGTTATGTTGGGCCAAGGGCCCACTTTGGGTCCGGTTGGCCCAGTTTGGCCCGTTCGGTCCAATCTTGGTCCGATTTCTATAAAATTGGTACCGAAATTCTCGTCTCAATCTCCTCTATCATATTAAGCTATAAATATAACATTTTTGGCTTTCTAGAATAAATTCTTATTTATGGGTTAATTAGCCGTTAATTAACCGGGTCTTACAGGTGTTGACCCGTATACGAATGGTGTTGCTGAATGAAATGATGTCAAACCAACAATTAATCATACTTCAAGTAATAACAACAAGGTTTAGAAGTTAGAACTAACAATTATTATTACAACAAATTAGATTTATACCTAGTGTTAGTGGAAGACAGAGAAGAATGCAGAGCTGGCGGTGACAGGAACAGTGGCTGGGGTGGAAGGGTCGAACAGAGCTGGCGCCAGCAGGAAGACACTCGCGACAGCAGGAAGACACTCGCGACAGTAACTAGCGCTGGCGGTGGCTGCGATTTCGACGGCTGAAAGGAAAGCTGGTTGTGCAAACGGAAAGCTGGCGCCACAGGTCTATGCAGGTGAGTGACTTCCACGGACCTTGCGACAGCGGCGGTGGCTGAACGGAGGTTGCGCTAGAAGATCGCGATGGAGACTGAACGTGGTGAGAGCGAGAGGTGAGAATGGAGGGCTGGAGGGGAGGCTCGAGAGTGGGTGTGTGCAGTGTGGGTGTCTGGGTGAAAGAGTACTAGGGTTCCTTTTGGGGGCCAAGTCAAAACGTATTTTTTGGCAAAATTCAAAAACTGGCCGGGTCACGGTTCGATTCGACCGACCGGTTTCTGGCCGGTTTGGCAGTCTAATTTCGGTTTTTGAATTTGACGGTTTTGCCTTTTGTTCGAACCGTGTTTACTAACGGTTCTCGGTTCGATCGACCGGTTAGAACCGATTTTCAAAACATTGGTTTTTATACCGAAATTTTGCTATAAAAGCACAAAAAATCTTTTTTAATGCTGTATTATTTTCTTCTTTCTTTCTTTCTTTCTTCTTTTCTGTTGCTCTTATTTCTTTTTTTAGGAGTATTACTTCTCATATTAGACTTGAATAAACATGTTTATAATGTATTACAATTTTATTTAGTTGAATGAATGTAGGTTCATCATTTTTCTAGTAATTTTACAATATTATATGTTTTTTTCTTTGTTTGATTTTTTTATTTTTTATTCTTGTTAACAGAGCATAACAAAAAGAAACATGAGAATGTAAAACAAAAAATAAAAGATAAATAAGAAAAAAAGAAGGTGATGATGATGAAAAAGATGAAAAAAAGAAGCATCAGAAGATGAGGAGGAGGAAGAGGAAGAGTTTTAAATTATACAGAATTTGTCAGAATAAATAACACCATAATTTTTTAACAATAACACATAAATTTTCTTAGTTTTTATACCGAAATTTTGCTACAAAAATACAAAAATATCTTCTTCTTCTTCTTCTTCTTTCCTTTTCTGTTGCTTTTATTTCTTCTTTTACAATTGTTACTTCTCACATTAGATTTGAATGAACATGTTTGTAATGTATTGAAATCTTATTTAGTTGAATGAATATAAGTTCATCCTCTTCTTTGTAATTTTACAGTATTATGTACTTTTTTTTTCTTCTTTGTTTGATTTTTTCTTGTTTTTATATATTCTTGCTAAGAGGGTAAAACAAGAAGAAATATGAGAAGGTAAAACAAGAAGGGAAAAATGAATAAGAAAAAAAATAAGATGTTGATGTTGAAAAAGATGAAAAAAAGAAGAAGAAGTAGCAGAAGATGAAGAGAAAGAAGAGGAAGGATTTTGAATTATGTAGAATTTATCAGAATAAATAACACCAAAATTTCTTAATAATAACACATAAATTTCTTAGTTTTTATACCGAAATTATTCAACTACAGAATCATAAACTACTAACGAACTACATTAACTAGATTTGAACCACATCTCAACCACTTGATTTGATTCAAATAAAATAATAATCCAATTCACCCTGGTTTAATTGATAGTCTGAACTTAAATTATTCATTGACTTTGAAAACAAAATACCTGTTCAAAACTGATTTCACTGCTTAATTTAAAAAAATTTGTTCCAAATCTTCAAATCAGATAAAGGAGCATTGATCTTAAACGAAGAGAACGAAGAGAACACAGAGGAAGAAGAGAATGCAAAAAACGCAGAGAAGGAAGAAAATGTAGAGAACGCAAAAAATGCAGAAAAAATTCAAAAAAGAAAACGAAATCCTGATGAAAAATAGTTATATATATTCGCGCATTAAATTAAAAGTTTGTTAGAAATAATAGCGCGTGGAAGTAAATTAGATTAAAGTTACTTGATTGGACTTAGTTGGTTAAATGACTTAGATGTAGAGATTAATTATTTATTTATTTATTTAATTTTCATCAAAACTAGTAAAAAAAAGCGTTAGTTACAATTTTTAAATAACATTTTATCTTATTTGAAATCGTTATTTACGAATTTTTTTTACTTTAAATACTTTATATCAATGTATTACATAAAAATATCATCAATGTTCTGAAAATCGGTTCGAACCGGTCAAACCGTGAACCGGACGCTGAAGCGGTTCGGATAATAAGAAAAACCGCAGAATTTGAAAATCGGCGTTGAACCGACGAACCGGTCGGTCGAACCGAACCGGGACCCAGCCGGTTTTTTAACCTTGCAGCAAAACGCCGCCGTTTTGTGTTTTGGGAACCCTAATTCTCTTTTCCCCTTCGCAGCTCCCACTTTCGTCCAGCACTCCAGCTGCTCTGCACTCCATCGTCCCACAGAAGAGTGAAGACAGAGCAACACCCATGACTCCACGAGGCCGCCACGACCCACCACAGTTCAGCATTGGTCAGACTTCAGAGAGAGTGAGACTGTGAGAGACATAGAGAACGCCTGAAGCCCTCAACGCACTCACCTCCGTCGCGCCTTCAGCACCGTCACGCTGTCAGCAGCGTCGCGCCGTCAGCTCCGTGGCGCCGTTGGGTCCGTCGCGCCTTCAGATACCTCACGCAGTCAGCACCGTCCGCCGTCAGCTCCATCGCGCACTCAGCTCCGTCGCGCCCTCAGCCACTTCGCATGTCACCTCCGTCGAGCTCTGCCTCTGAGAAAGCAATAGAGAAGTGTTGAAGCGTTGAAAAAATTAAAGCCTGAAGTCCTTCGAGCTCTGAGAGAAAGCAATAGATTTCCTCATTTCCAGGTAAATTTTAATTTAGTGATTCTGATTCTGATGAACTGAACTCTGATGAACTGAATTCTGATTCTGATACTGATTCTGATGAATTGAACTCTGATGAACTGAACTCTGAGTCTCTGAAACTGTTATGAACTGATATAGTGATATGTGAACTCTGTGAACTCTGATGAAACTGTGATGAAATATGAACTGATTTTGTGACATGATTGTGTGAATTCTGATTTTGTGAAATCTGATTGTGTTAACTTTGATTTTGTGACATGATTTTGTGAAATCTCATTGTGTTAATTCTGATTTTTTGAACCTGAGATGTTGTTTGTATACTCTGATTTTGGAATTTGGATATTGTTTGTTCATTTGTTGTGAACTTGAGAGTTGAGATTATTGGGTTGGATTGCTGGTAATATTTAGGTATGGAAGAAAGTATCAACCAAGACCTACCTAGGAATAATAATGCTGAAAATAATTCTGCTTCGAATGAACGTTCTCTTCCTCCGCGAGTAACGAAAATCAATCACAAACTTGTAGTGTTCGGGGGAAAACTGATCCTGCTTGGAGATACGTTGCTTTACAGAATATAAATGGAAAACCGCATTACCAATGCTTATTTTGTCTGAGTACTTTTGGGGGCGGGGGAATTAATAGAATGAAAAAGCATTTGGCAAACTTGGATTTTGATGATTGATGACAAACTTGGATCATTTTGATGCTGCTATGTTATGTTTGATTGGTTGTTTGTTGACTTTTGAACTTTGAATTTGTATTTGAATGAGATTATAACATTTGGTTTATGTAGTACTTTTAATTTGAATGATATTTTAAAGTTTAGATTAGACTATAATTATATTTTCATGTGCTTATTTATATTTTA
>NC_029789.2:16026032-16027334 GCF_000816755.2 Arachis ipaensis | reverse complement strand
TCTGATGAACTGAACTCTGAGTCTCTGAAACTGTTATGAACTGATATAGTGATATGTGAACTCTGTGAACTCTGATGAAACTGTGATGAAATTTGAACTGATTTTGTGATGAAATATGAACTGATTTTGTGACATGATTGTGTGAATTCTGATTTTGTGAAATCTGATTGTGTTAACTTTGATTTTGTGACATGATTTTGTGAAATCTCATTGTGTTAATTCTGATTTTTTGAACCTGAGATGTTGTTTGTATACTCTGATTTTGGAATTTGGATATTGTTTGTTCATTTGTTGTGAACGAGAGTTGAGATTATTAGGTTGGATTGCTGGTAATATTTAGGTATGGAAGAAAGTATCAACCAAGACCTACCTAGGAATAATAATGCTGAAAATAATTCTGCTTCGAATGAACGTTCTCTTCCTCCGCGAGTAACGAAAATCAATCACAAACTTGTAGTGTTCGGGGGAAAACTGATCCTGCTTGGAGATACGTTGCTTTATAGAATATAAATGAAACACCGCATTACCAATGCTTATTTTGTCTGAGTACTTTTGGGAGCGGGGAAATTAATAGAATGAAAAAGCATTTGGCGAACTTGGATTTTGATGATTGATGACAAACTTGGATCATTTTGATACTGCTATGTTATGTTTGATTGGTTGTTTGTTGACTTTTGAACTTTGAATTTGTATTTGAATGAGATTATAACATTTGGTTTATGTTGTACTTTTAATTTGAATGATATTTTAAAGTTTAGATTAGACTATAATTATATTTTCATGTGCTTATTTATATTTTATTTATTATTTTATTATAAAACGATTTTTACGGTTCAACCACGATCAAACCGGTTGAACCTATGAACCAGTGAACCAGTGCCTAGAGCAGTTCGATGACCGGTTTAGTTTTCAGAAGGTTCGAGGTTCGATGACCGGTTCGATTTTCAGAACCTTGAATATCATAATATTAACATAAATCGCATTTAACAGTACAATATAAAAAAAAACCGTAAAAAATAGAAATAAAAAAATTAACACATGTGTGCAGCGAATTAAACATAACATATCAAAAGTATTAATAATGAGACTAACGATTACAAAAGAAAATTAGATGAGGCAATCGTTACACTCGTTTTTAATTTTTAAATTTACAAAAAATTAAATAATTTAAAACGTTGCTTTTTATTTTTAGAGTAAACTATTAAAAGGTACTTAAAATTTTGCATTGTTGACAAAACAAATCTCAAAAGATGCTAATGATAAATAAATTCTTGAAAAAATTAAAAGGGCAACAAAAAGAAC
>NC_029789.2:16015755-16024944 GCF_000816755.2 Arachis ipaensis | reverse complement strand
GACCACTTTTTTTTTTTTTTGAAAAATTGAAAGAAAATTTAGAGATCAAATTTTGCTCTAAATTTTTTTGTGCATCTTCTAAATATTTATTCAAATATTGCTACAAAATTTATATCTAATGAATAAGTCGTTTACTAAATATAAAATTTTATTTGTTACTTACAAAAAATATAATATTTATTGGTTCTTTTTATGGTATTTTCAAATTATTCAGGAGTTATTTTATTGATAACATTTTTCTGGACCATTTTGTCAGATACTAAATCTTTCAAGTACCGAATTAGTAGTTAACATTTATTTTTAATATGACGATAAGATAGGTGTAATACACCAAAATGATAATTTGAGCGTGTAATGCACATGTATGAGATTAATAATGGTTTTACATAAATCATTATACACGATTTAAATCAAATCGTGATTCACGATCTAAGTGAAGAGAGAGAGGAGGGAGAAGACAGAAATTGTCGGCTTATTGATCAATGGTTGAAAGTTATTGAAGAAAATGAGAGTACCGATTTTTTCATGTCAGTAATTTCAAAATAAATCGTTACTCCCATTTTTATTGAGCAAAAAACTTTGTCCTCCATCAAATCGTTACTCACGTATTAAGTGTATTTTTTGTCACTAACTCAAATTGTTAGTATAAATCTAACAGAAAATAAAAAATGCACGCATACGTCATCACTTCTCCTTTTCTGCACTTCTGCAGCACAGACAATCAGACATATTTGTTAGAGAGCACAAAAATTTTGTACATAACACAAAAGTTTTTGTACATAACACGAACTTATTATATAATATAAAAAATTTTGATGCAAATATATTTTATTAGTTAAGTGAATCAATGTTTTAGGTATGTGGTCCTCCAAAAAATTTTATGATGCATACCAAAACTTTCTATGCTATGCATCAAGATTTATGTATTTTTACACCAAAATTTATGTGTTATGCGTATTTTGTTGGTTTGGTTTTCGGCATGTGGTTCTTCAAAATTTTCTGAGTTGGACACCAAAATTTTTATGCTTACACTGAAATATTTGTACTGTACATATTTTGTTGGTCGGACATCAATATTCTGAATATGTGGTCTTTGAAAAACTTGTGCCATATACTAAAATTTATATACTATGCATCAAAATTTATGTGTTATGCAAATTATTTATAAATCTTGATTCGTTCGATATCTATGATTTGGAAGTGAAACCTACTCTTTTTTTGCGAATACCAGTTTTTTATATCCACCAAAAATTTTACTTTTGAACAATTTAAAGGAAAGAAAAAATAAAATATAAATTGAAATAAAGATCATTTAATTAAGAAAGAAAGAAAATATAAAAAAAGTAAATGCTTGAAATAAAGGAAAGTAAACAATTGCCTTGAACTAAGTTGAAAGGCTTTGGAATTAAACTGAGTTAAAAGAAGAAAAAAAAGAACTTTACAAAGAAAAGGTAAACTGCAGGAAGAATTTTAAAAGAGAAAAATATAAAAACATAAATGAAAAGACATGGAAGAAATTTTATAAAAAAATGAACTCGTGGCAGATTTAGAAATTCGTTGGAATGTGAATGTGTAAAAGTACTTTCTGAAGACAAATTTCAATTTCTTGCTTGTTCTGAGCCTCGTTAATTTATAAACCAATTCAACCAATATTGTGCTACCAAATGTCACTCCTAAAGTGTATGAAAAATAATTATTCCGCCAAAGGCAAAACTAAATAACCGTCCCTGTGCATTGCGTTATCAATCTTAACATGTTGTTTATCAACTTCGTTCTTCGACAAGCTACGACAGATCGGAATCCCTTCTATCGACATCTTTTCGAGTTTACATCTTTTAAACTTCGACCAACAACACTTCGATTTATAAACTTTTCGACTATTACATTTTTCGACTAACAACATCAAAATATTCATATTCTAGTTTTCTAAATATATAAAGAGAAGAAGAAGATGAAGACAACGAGAATAATGATGATAATATCGGAGGATGAGAAAAAAAAGAAATTAAACAACAATAACAAAAAAAAAAAGAAGACAACGATAACAATAGTGACGACAACAATAATAGCAACAGTGATGATGATAATAACATTGAAAAAAGAAACAGCACACACAAGAAGAAGAAGAAGAGGAGGATGAAATAACTAGAAAAAGAAGTGTTCTTGTATGGATACCTGGAGGGAGAGCTCAGCCTCTAGGAATCGACGCCGAGTTATTATCTTCGGTGCCGACCTTTGAGCTTTGTGGCAATCCGAGCTTTACTCCAAGAGGATGTCCAATCGCGTAGAGTTTTGAGCAAGAAACAGGGGGGAGTGTACCTGCAAAGGCACTCCGAAACTTAACTCAGTATTGAGAATTCAATGTGTCTTTAGGATAAGAGGTCATACCTTTTGTAGGCGAAGATGTATTAGTCCGTTATGATTCTGCTTTATTATATGTATTAAAGAGCAATAATAACGTGGAACGTTAGGTTGGATGTTTCATTTTTATAAATCAGCCCATTAGGCTGGGTTGTAACGGAAGTGGCCGATTAATGACGTTGAATGCCGATTAATGACTGCGATGCCGAACTGTAACGCCAATTTTCTGGGTAATAATGTGGATAATGCCGAGTTATGAATGATAAAGCCGATTTATGATATTGAATTTGTAATGGCCGGACCACAGCCCCCAAGCTTAGCCTGGGAAAATGTTTAATGAAGCAGGTTGAGCTTTTAATGATGTATGAGTCGGCTGCTTGAACAGTTCGGTGTGTGGTTCTGCCTTGTAGCCCCCAGGTCAAGGTGCTTTATTGAACAGTTACTGAGACTATAGGCATTCATAATTAGGATAGAGAAATAATTAAATGAAGGTATTATTGAGTTTGCGTGTTTCCAAGGTGGGTTTATTGGGTTTGACGTGACTGACTTGATGGGAAGTGGAATCGAGATTTTGGGTTAAAGTGTGTGAATTAAAGTTTAGGAATTCTGAAGGTTTGCATGCTTGCTGTTTTATTTTTTCTCAAGTGTTTTCAACCAAAACATGAGTAAAAGAGGTGAGCCTCTCTTAGTTCTTTTTGGTTTTTCTGCTTAATCATGTTCTCTTCTTCTCCTTCTCTGCTTTTGATTTTTCAATGGGTTATGAGAAAGAAACAAAAGGGGAGGTAGACTGGTCTTATGACTGGGTGAATGATGATGTAAGGGATCGTGTTTCTCTGTTTTTGGATGTTGGTGCTGTGAATGAGATAGATAAGTCTAAGGTTGTTAGGGATAATTCTGGGGTTCGATTGGAGCTGCTCCCCTGTACTGTTGATGATAGGGTTTTTCATAGAGGGGAGGGTTTTGAGCATTTTTTTATGTATAGCTATGTTTTGGAGGAACTAAGGGTGAGAATCCCTTTCAGTGATTTTGAGTGTAAAGTTCTGAAGCAGTTGAACTGTGCGCCCTCACAACTTCACCCCAATGGTTGGGCTTTCCTTCGGGCGTTTGAGATTCTTATAGAATTTTTGGAAGAAAATTCATCAGTGGAGCTATCTTTCTCATTGTTTCAGGCGTAGGGTGTTTGGAAGGGTGGTTGGGTAAATTTGAACAGCTCTCCGGGGTTTGGTGTGTTCAAGTTATACAAATCGTCTTTTAAGAACTTTAAGGAAATGTACCTTAAGGTAAGTAGCTGCGAGGATGACTTTTCGTTCTATGTGGACGAGCATTTGGGGAAAAAATTTCCTCTCTGGTGGTGTTCAGAGCCTCAAAATATTTTAGGACCTGAAGCTATAAGTCCAAAAGATGAGTGCATAATTGAGTTTTTGACTAAGGTTGTTGATCGGAAGGAGTTGATTTCTATTTATGCTCTGCTGCAGTGGGAGGAAAATAAGGCTGCTGTTATAGATTATTTGGGTAAGATTTTGAATTGTGGATATTGTATCATATCTGAGGTTTTTTGAACAGATTTTTGTTTTTCTTGTTTTTCAGGTGGTAAGTACCCAGGTGTATCTGCAGCAAGTTTGAGGTCTCGGGTGAAGAGTAAAGGTTTGAGGAGGTATCCTCGTCGAAGGCGGATAAGGTCGGTGTTGGCGAGGTTGATCAGCCAAGGCCGGGGAGGAGGAAAGTTATTGCTAAGAAGAGAAAGGGTGATGTGGTGGATTTGTTCGACGTTTCTGATGATGAGAAGGATGATGTTCCGATGGAGGAGGTTCATAGGTTTTGTGATAACTAGAAGAAGTTGCATGGTTTTGTTGAGCGGAGTGAGGGATCGTCGCTCTGGGGGAAAGATCATCCTTTCATGATCACTGCTGATGAGGTATGCCAGACCCCGTCCGATGTTAGTTTGGCGGAAGAGGTGGGGGATGTGGCGATTGATCAATATATGCAGGTGATTTCTGTTTTTTGAGGTAAAAAGTTTGTATTTGTGTTTTTGTTTTGTGGAAAAGTAATGTGTTAATGTGTTTTTGAGTACCCGTATGATCGAGGTTACTGCTCAGTTGAAGGGGGTGGAGAAGAACAAGCAAGGAGAAATTCTTGATTCCTTCCTTGAAGGATTTGAGAGGGCTGTTCTTCAGGCGAGATTTCTGGCTCCCGAGGTGGATTTCTCGACAATGGATTCGGGCAAAATAGTGCAGGATGGCGTTATGGTTGAAGATGATGGTACTGCTGAGCAAGGAGATGAAAATGTTTAGTTTGTGTGTTGTTTTTTGCTGATGTTTGTAGACTTATTTTGCTCATGAGTTGAGCTTAATTTTGTGATATTATGTATGCTGCTGTTTTGTGAACAACAAACTCTTGGTATTTCAGGTTGCATGCTGTCTTCTGCATGTTATGGTTATAATATGATATTGTTGTTTGTATGATATGTGGGTGATTTTCTGGTTTGTGAATGTGGCATTAATGCCAAATATAGTAGTGGTACTAATAGTGTAATGCTATTAATTAGATGGAGAAGTATCATGCAGAGGTCTGATTAGGCCGAATTTGTGATGCCGAATCATATAATAAAAATTGTATTGTGTTTTAGTGAGCGGCTATGATTTTGATTTAAAATCGGCTAACATGTATTCGGTTGCGAAAGGTTTGTTCGGCAGTTTGTTAGTCCATTGGAAAGCTTTTTTGTTTTTTAAAGTCTGGAAAAAACATGAGGATTTAGAAGTTAGGTAAGGTAAAAATCTAGAAAGTGCAGCAAGTCTCCCTGTTAACCGTTGGACTTCCTTGATGGTGTGTGGACTTGTCATGTCTAAAATAGCTCGACATTTTTCTGGATTTGCCTCAATACCTTGACTAGTGAGCATGAAGCCGAGGAATTTACCGCTTTGAACACCAAATGCACACTTTTTGGGATTTAATCGCATGTTGTATTTTCTTAGCTGTTCGAAGATTTCTGTGAGGTCATCAAGGTGATTTTTTCCGATCTTTGTTTTGGCGACCATATCGTCGACGTAGACCTCAATGTTTCTGCCGATTTGTTTTGCGAAGATTTTGTCCATTAGACGTTGATATGTTGCACCTGCATTCTTAAGGCCAAATGGCATGACTTTATAACAATAGTTTCCATATTCAGTAATAAAGGCTGTCTTATTTTGATCGGATAGATGCATTTAGATCTGTTTATAACCAGAATATGCATCCATAAAGCTGAGTTTTTCAAAACCAGAGGCATTATCAACTAAACAATCAATAGAGGGCAAATGGTAGGAATTTTTAGGCCATGCTTTGTTGAGATCGGTGAAATCAACACACATGCGCCATTTACCGTTATGTTTTTTAACCATGACGACGTTCGCCAGCCATGTTGTGAATCTGATTTCTCGGATGAAGCCTGCGTTGACGAGCTTCTTGGTTTCTTCTAGGGAAGCCTGTTTTCGGTCGTGGCCGAGATTTCTCTTTTTCTGAGCAATAGGTCAGACAGATGGATCTAATGCTAACTTGTGTGATATGATGGATAGATCGATGCCAGGCATATCAGCTGGGGTCCAAGCAAACAGGTCGGAATTTTGCTGTAAGAATGCTCGGAATGATGATTTTTCTTCTGAGGATAATGTTGAGCCGACGTATGTGAATTTGTCCGTGTTTTCTGTGAAATAGATTTTATCTAGGTCTTCTGTTGGGGTTGGCCTTTCTAGTGTTCCCGCTTTGGGATCAAGGTCGGCTAGCATGTGTTGGTCGTTCATGTTGCCAATATTGTGAACCTGGGCTTTTGTGTTATGGTTAGGTCTTTTGAGACTATTGTTTAGCACTCCCTGGCTTCTCGGACATCGCTGTGAATGGTTGCAATTGTGTTGTCCTGCAAAGGAAACTTAACACAAAGATGAATTGTAGATACTATAGCGCCGAACCTATTTAAGAAAGGTCGGCCAAGTATTAAATTATAGGGACTTGAGCAATCAACAACTAAGTATTGAATGTCTGAAGTTTTTGATGAGGAAAACTTACCGAGTGTGGTTTGTAACCACACAGAGCCCATAACCGGGACTCGCTCACCTGAGAATCCTACCAAGTCACCAGTGGAAGGTTGGATGACGTTATTGCTCAGTTTCATTTTCTGGACTGTTGAGTAAAAGAGAACGTCGGCGCTGCTGCCTGGGTCGAGCAACACCTTTTTAACTAGGAGATCTCCGAGCTGTAGGGAGATTACGACGGGATCATCCAGATTTGCTACACTGTTGTCATGATCGGCTGTCTGGAATGTTATCTGTGGAGATGGCGGCGGCGGCTGCTATTGACTTTGATCGACATTGATGGAAAGTATAGCTCGGTAAGATCTCTTTCTTGCCGAGTTTGTGGCTCCTCCACCTGCAAAACCTCCGGAAATACAGTTAATTGTACGTGTTGGTAGTTCAAGATGGCTATTGTTTGGTCGGTCTCTATCTCGGCCATGTTGTGTAACCGAACTTTGGTCTCCTGAAGGAGGTGCTCGCCACTGCATGTGGCCGCTGATGTATTTGTCTAGGTGACCCTGCCGAGCTAGTCGCTCCAGTAGGTCTTTGGCGATGACGCAGTCGTCGGTATTGTGTCCGTGCTTCTGGTGGAAGGAGCAGTGTTTTGATCGGTCAGTGTCTTTTGAATCTGGGTAACTGCCAGCTTTTCTTGGTGGCTTGATTAATTTCGAATTCAAGATCTCCTTGATGATATCATCGCGTTTGGTGTTGAATTTGGTGTAGGTCTCGTATCATGGAATTAGTTTGAAATTCCTCTTGCTGTCCCGTGTTTTGTCGTCGTCTCTATAGTGAGGCTTTTCTACTTTCCGAGCTTGTTGGAGTTCTTCAATGTTGATCTGTCCTTTAGCTTTTTCACGGAACTCGGCCATAGTTTTTGGTTTGGCCACAACAATAGTTTCCTGGAATTTTTCTGGTCGTAATCCGCTTTTTATGGCATGTAGTTCCACTTCGGGGTGGAGGTCGGGTATACTTATGGCTATCTTTGTGAAAGCGCGTCATGTAATCCTTGAGGCTTTCGTGCTGGCCTTGCTTGACTGTGTTCAGGTAATCAGAGTCATGTAGGTAGATGGCTAATCCAGCGAAGTGTTCCTCAAAGGGCTTTGATATCTCTCGAAATCGAGAAATAGAACCTGCAGGCAAAGAACAAAACCAATCAAGTCCAGGACCGTCTAAGTAAGATGGAAAACAGCGACATAAAACTTTATCAGATGCACCGTTTACTATCATTATGGAGGTGAATTTCTTGATGTATTTCTTCGGATCACCTAACCCATCGTAGGGAGTTAGGGTGGTCGGCAGAGTAAACCTTCGGGGTAGAACGAAGTTCATCACCTCCGCCGTGAATGGTCCAGGGGAGCTTTCCTGATCGTCATTCTCTATGTCTTTCTGAGCTTCCTCGTTATGTTCGGGTTGCTCCTCTTCCTGTCGAGCAGTGTTTGAGACATGTGTTGGCCCTGACTGCTGCTCGGCTTCTTCTGTCCGTTCTTGTTGGTCATTATTGTTTTCGGTTCGAGTGTTATTCAAGTTGGCAATTTGATTTGTCATTCTTTGGTTCTCCTCGGCCACGGCTTGCCGCAACTCGGTCACCATCCGGAGCAATTCGGATGGTGTGGGTGGAGGTTGTTCAGCCATGGCTTCAAACGGGAACCTCGAGGCCGATGATATATGGAGAGGTTTATATTTTCGGCCCACGGTGGGCGCCAATTGTTCTTGTATGGATACCTGGAGGGAGAGCTCAGCCTCTAGGAATCGACGCCGAGTTATTATCTTCGGTGCCGACCTTTGAGCTTTGTGGCAATCCGAGCTTTACTCCAAGAGGATGTCCAATCGCGTAAAGCTTTGAGTAAGAAACAGGGGGGAGTGTACCTGTAAAGGCACTCCGAAGCTTAAGTCAGTATTGAGAATTCAATGTGTCTTTAGGATAAGAGGTCATACCTTTTGTAGGCGAAGATGTATTAGTCCGTTATGATTCTGCTTTATTGTATGTATTAAAGAGCAATAATAACGTGGAACGTTAGGTTGGACGTTTCATTTTTATAAATCAGCCCGTTAGGCTGAGTTGTAACGGAAGTGGCCGATTAATGACTGCGATGCCGAACTGTAACGCCAATTTTCTAGGTAATAATGTAGATAATGCCGAGTTATAAATGATAAAGTCAATTTATGATATTGAATTTGTAATGGCCGAACCAAGAAGTAATAGCATATACATACTTACAAAATTTTTTTTTTCAATAATTTAATTAAAAACTTGATTTAAAAATTATTTAGACGTCCGATTTTATTATTTTGATGAATTTTTCGTATTATTTAAATATTCAAAAAATTTCGCCACTAAAAGATGGTAAGGAAACAACGACTACGAGTCAAAGAACTTTATATCCAAAAAGAAACTTAGTGGACCAAAAGATGCCGAAGATTGTGATTACCACCATCATTTTCTTATGAGTTGAGCATGATTAATCATCATTCTTCAAACAAAACAATGAAAGTCATCGGAGTGTGTGCTCGGCTATTGTAAAAGTTATGTAAGTTAAACAATAAAAAATGTTATCTGAATAACTTTGTTTTTATTTTTTCTCATTTCTCTATTGTATTGCCGTAATTGGCTTTAACTTGCGTAACCTTACTTTTCTTTCATTGTGAATAAGTATCTGAAGAGAGAAACGAGGCAACCATTTATTTTTAAGAAAAATATTATCCCAACAAATTACTTTTGTAATCGAGCTTAAATGAATATATATTTTCTTTCTTCTTTAATTAAAATTTTTAGTTATCAATACTT
>NC_029789.2:16010752-16015608 GCF_000816755.2 Arachis ipaensis | reverse complement strand
TATATAATATCATCGTATTTTAATGTATAAAAAAATTACATTTCGCAATTTTATTTGTTGAATTATTTAAACAAACCAAATCACTGTACAAATAATTATTAGAGAAAAATCTTATAAGCAGCATTTTGTCAATCATGCTAATATGGAATTGTCTACCATGGGAAAACTTAGAACTGGTTCTTAAAGGGCTTGGAAAGTACATTCCAATTTAGTGACCCTCATTGCACCGTATAAAAAGGTGTAAATTTGTAAAGTTTGGCCTCCAAATTGTTCTAATCACAAAAGGACTGGTTGGGCAGTGTTAGTAATATCGTTTTGATTAAGTTTTTTAAAATAAAGATTAAAGAATTTTTTTTAATATTATGAAAAAATAGTATCTTGGTATTAGTATTAAACGACAAAAACATCCCATGATAAATAATTTTAAAAGAGTAAATTATTTTTATAGGATTAATTAAGATTGTATGATTGTATTAGAAATTAAAATTTTACATATAAGAAGGACTAAAATATTTTTATACGTGGCTTTTAAAAGACTAAAATAACTTTTTGAATAATTCACATTAATAAACTGGATTTTTTTTTATTGAAAATATGGAGACTCGAACCCGCAACCTCTTAATTGAGTATGGAGAGACTATGCCATTTGAGCTATTGCTTCTTGGCACATTAATAACTGCCATTTGAGCTATTGCTTCTTGGCACGTTAATAAATTGGTTGAGAGTTAAAATTAGGGCAAAATACTATAATAAGCCAACGTCAATCCAAATTTACCTATATGAACCAAAATGAAAATCGATACAGCAATGAGCCAGATCATATTTTTATGTAATTCGAACCAGGCTAGTTCGAACTCTATCTTCAAGTAATTCGAACCAGAGCAGTTCGAATTTCAAAGAAAAATTGAACGTAAATCGAACAAGACTGGTTCGAACTACCTATGCAAGTAATTCGAACCACTCCAGTTCGAATTATGGGGAAATCAGTTCTGCATGTAATTCGAACCACCCTGGTTCAAATTACGCTTAAGCAAGGTTGTTAGTAATTCGAACCACCCTGGTTCGAATTACTAGTGATTCGGCTATATAAGGAGTTCGAATCAGCCTCATTCGAACCATTCTCATCTTCCCCTGCCCCACCAAATCTCAGAGAAAACGACCCAGATTCTCTCCAAGAAAGACCTGAACGGAATACTCTGCTCATGGAGGACGATCCGGCACGGTTATATCGCTTGGACGGAGTCGCCCATATAGCTGGGGTCATCAACGAAGAGGTTAGTACGGAAATAACTTTATTTTACCGGTACATGTGAGTTAGTGGTTTGGCATGCGGGTTAGATGTTGGTTTAGTTGGTGGTTTATTTTAGCGGTTTATGTTAGTGATTTCTGTTAATGGTTTAGGTTAGTGGTTTTTGTTAGTGGTTTATGTTGGTGGTTTATCTCAGTGGTTTATCTTAGTGGTTTATGTTAGTGGTTTATCTTAGTGGTTTATGTATGTGGTTTATGTAAGCGGTTTACGTTAACGGTTTACGTTAGTGGTTTATGTTAGTGGTTTACGTAAGCGGTTTAGAGTACGCGGTCAACTGCAGCTGGTTTCAGGAGACGTTTGGTGAGTGCCCGGAGGGGTGCAGTTTGGAGGGGTGCAGCCCCGTCCACAGGCCGCCCTGAACATCGACTTTCTGATGTCGAAGGACGGCAGAGGCGGCGATCGATGGTTCCCGTCCCATTTGCAGAAGTGGCATCAGTATTGGGAGGACCGTACGGAGAGCGTGCTGAGATTCGATGTTGTTGCTGACCCTGGTCCGTCGCATCAGTTCTTGGATTGGTGGACTCAGCACGGGAAGAGGTTTTTGTCTTCAGATCCACAGTTGGGCGATCCGAGAGCCGTTGCTATTCCTGTTGAGGCCTCACAGCGGGGAGCTGGGCAAGTACCTGAGATGGATCGGCCTGACGACGTGCCAGATAGGAGGTGGGTTGATAGGAGAGCTCGCGTGGGCACACGTCGTAGCCAGCGTGACTGGGGTTGGCTTGAGCGTGCTATGGAGGCTGGCGACGAGGCCGGCCCCGCTAGGGGTCGACGACGACATCATCCTGGCAGAGGTAGAGGGCGTGCTGCGGTTCATGCCGCTGCACCTGACCCTCAGGACGATGACGATGATCAGCATGGGCCTGAGGGCGGGGATGGTGCAGGGGCGGCCTCAGTTGCTGGTGGTAGTACCCAGGATGGGGTTCACGGAGGTGAGTGGTATGGCTCCGGGATGGGTGACGGGGCTGAGCCTAGTGACGCTGGACTTGGGTCCGGTCCTTTTGGACATTACTTTGTTGGAGTACCCACCGACGACCAGCCTCAGCAGGACGGTACTCCATGGGTTATTCCCGGATCACAGTGGCAGGACTTCCTTGGGGCAGATACGCTCGATCCTGACTTCGGCAGTCCACGGTTTCTGGCGGAGATTTCGGCTATAATGCAGGAGGACGAGCCGGGCAGGAGGCGTCCTCAGACCCCTGCCACGCAGGCACCATTAGATGTTGATCTGAACGAGCCTGCTACGACACCTGTTGGTGACCAGTTTGCTTTGGGAGGTACCCCACATTCCGCTTACACCGCTGCATCACAGTCTGTCGCCGGGCCGTCTGCCGCACCACTCCATTTTACGCCACCCGCACAGCCTACCCCGCATGAGGACGCACACTATCACACTGCAGGACGTGGCATACCAGCTGGGTTTGCCAGTGGACGGGCGTTACGTCAGCGGCTGCCTATCAGAGTTCCATGTATACATCGATGGTGGCCGTCCAGCCTGGGTTTGGTTCGAGGAGTTGCTTGGAGTGGTACCTCCTCCTAGCCAGGTTCAGAAGTACGCGGTCAACTGCAGCTGGTTTCAGGAGACGTTTGGTGAGTGCCTGGAGGGAGCTGATGAGGATACTGTGCGTCGTTATGCCCGTGCGTACATCATGATGTTGTTGGGCACGCAGCTTTTTGCGGACAAGTCGGGCAACCGCGTTCACATCAGATGGCTTCCGTTTGTAGCTAGGCTGGAGGAGATGGGGACCTACAGCTGGGGTTCTGCAGCACTGGCATGGTTGTACCGGTGCATGTGCCGTGTGACGAACAGAAATGTTATCAAGCTAGCGAGCCCACTTCAGCTACTTCAGTCATGGATTTTCTGGCGATTTCCTCGGTTTAGGCCTGCAGGATTTGAGACGTTCAGCTGGCCACTGGCCTCGAGGTACTTCCCTAATCTTTGTCTATTTCAATTTACTACACATAACCGCGTGTTCATTCATAATGTATTGGATACCCTAAGTACACATACCACCTTCTACTAGTGCGAATGCAACGGGTAGAATGTTGGAGTTCCCGTCCTGTGCAATCGCGATGAGCAAAGTACCCCCGTACTTCCCATACAGATGGGTCCCATCAATGCTAACTAAAGGCTTGCAATGGCGAAATGCCTGGATGAGCGGTGGAAACGTCCAGAAAAGTCTGTGAAAAAAAGCTTGAGACTCGTCTACTTGTCCACTAACTCGAACGGGGCTCGTCCGTAGGATTGCAACAGTATCGGGCATCGTCAACTGGACTCCCAAAACCCACCTGGGGAGCTCGTTGTATGACTCATCCCAGTCACCATATACGAGGGCAATTGCCTTCTGCTTCACCATCCAGACCCTCCTATAAGTCGGCCTAAACCCGAAGTGTGCTGCCGTGGCAAGGAATAAGGAATAATCAATCCGGTTCGCCCACTCACACATCGCCGGGTCTTCAGACCGAAGAATATCAAACCAGTAATCAAACTCAACATCGGTCTTGGCATATGCGGCATTCAATAGAAGCCTACGTTACTTGATGCAGCTTCTCCCTATATAATTCGAACCAGTGTGGTTCGAATTATGTGATACGTTTTCCTCCCAAGTAATTCGAACCACCCTGGTTCGATTTAGGTGAATGAATTTTCCTCTTCATAATTCGAACCACTCTGGTTCGAATTACTAATGAATTGAGTTCGAACCACACTGGTTCGAATTATATAAATATAAGGTTTGGCTCATTGCAGAAACGAATTTCAGTTTGGCTTATTTAAGTAATTTTAATATATTCTATTCTTAATTTCACAAATTAAATGATAATTTAATTGATATAATATTTTAATTATTTCTCAAGTTATATATTATATAAATATAGTTGGTCATTTTATAATGTATAACTATCTGTTTCTTTTGATTCTGAAAAAATTAAGTTTTAACTTCTATGCCACCTTAGAGGGTTATACTTTATAGTAATTTTTCAATATCAAAAGTCTCGGTAATGATTCTTTAGATGCTAATAAGTCAAATGATCATTTTTAGTAAATTTTTAGAAATCGTTTATTGTTCCGTTTTAAAATCATAAGTTTATAAAAATGTAAATTTTCTGAAATTTGAACTAAAACACAAAAGTTGATTTTCTATTTTTATTTGTTTTGATTTTTTAATATTTTATTTAAATTCAAATAATGGTATTTTCTTATTGACATTTATGTTTTAAAGTTAATATAAAAGTAGTAAATATCAATAATCTGTACAGTACAGTTAGTAAATCGAATCAAATTGATTCAATTTATTATATATGTGCTATACAGTAGTGAATCGAATTAACTAGATTTGATTTACATATATTTAGTATACTAGTAATAAATCGAATCAAGTTGATTCGATTTACATGTAAATAGCGTAAATCGAATCAACATAAAATCATTTAGCACATGGATGTAACGAAAATTAAAATAAGACATTAGTGTAATTTTAAGGTTGAAATTATTTATTATTGTAATTCATATTTAGAATATTAAAATATCCTTTAATCATGAGTATGAAAA
>NC_029789.2:16005649-16010614 GCF_000816755.2 Arachis ipaensis | reverse complement strand
GGTTACTAAGGTTCAATGATTCACATGTCCATAAAAGGAAAAATCATCAATGCTTTGAGCACACAAAACTTGTGTAAAGCTTTAATATGTTGTCTACGTTACCAAAAGTTGGGTTCTTAGGATAAAAGCTGGGTTTATTTGATAAAATTGCTAAAATTTTATATTTTTAAGGAGAGCTCTAATTTTATTGCCAATTCCATCACCTATCATAGTCCTATAAGCACCCAAATATACTTTCACTATCTAAGAAAGCTCCATCTACGATTGGTTCAGCTAGGCCCTCAAATTGAACTCTAAACCTTGCTTGTCCTTTGATCCAGTTTCCCTTCAACATCAAATTAGTATCATAATATCAGGAGGAAAACATATTTATCAATATAGTAATAATAAAAAATGAAATCGAAATTCACATGAAGCCTCCTTTGGGTGACCCATCTTATCATTACCATTAATTGTTTTTCCAAGACTAGAATAAATTAGATGGGGGAGGTTCCATCCAGTTCCCCGAACCAGAAGCATTCAATCAGTCATTTTCTTATTGCGGGGTTTCATGTGTGTGAGTTACACACATCCTTCTTTTGTTCAATCTACTCAACACTTCAGATTGTACTTGTTTGCTTTCATATAGGAAATTAGATTATATTTCAAAGCAAGTTTAGTTACAACTTTCTATCAAGCTCGGCTACTTTGAGCTTTCTTCGATATTACTCTTTACCTTTTATTGATAATTTTTTTTTTATAGTAATTCTCTGCAAGGAGCCTTCTATTTTAGAAGGTAATTTTGTTCTTCTCATTACATAATTTTTTTTTTACATAATCACACTTTTATTTAGATACATACTTAAGACCTAGGAGTCTAGTTATTGTAATCCTTGTAATTGATATTTATAATGAGTTACAAAATTGAGTTAATTATTAATTTGGTATTCGAAAGATTTAAGTACGAGCAAAAAGATCTTTACAAGATATTATCGACAAAATATTCCCTGAATAATTTAAAAATGCGATAAAAATAACCAATAAATATTATTTTTTATAAATGATAAAAAAAACTTTTGGATTTAGCAAACAACTTATCCATTTAATCTAAATTTTTGTGCCAATGTTTGAATAAATATTTAGAAGGTACACACAAAAATTTAGAGCAAAATTTAATCTCTAATTTTTTTTATTTTCCAAAAAAAAGTAGTCATTCACAATAAAAATTAAAAAAATTTAGTTGGCATAAAATTACAAAATTGAGAATAAAAATATTTTAGTTTTCTAGTGATATTTGTAAAAAATTAGATCAAAATATGATCTAAAGTCTTTTTCTAAAATATATATTTAATATTTAATTTTTTTATAATATTTTTAAATTTTTGAAAGACTTATTTATCGTTAATATTTTTGGAATTATTTTTGTCAATAATATGAATTTTGAGGTATTATTTTAATAGTTTAGTCGTTCATTAAAATAAATGTTTAAAACTAATAGCGTTTTTATGATAAAATTTTCTATACGCTATAGAGAAAGAGTGGTTATTCATTAATTTATCACTATAAAATAGTTTATTAAAAGAAAAAAATATAATCATAATTATCAGGCAATGTAAAATAAAATTTTATACTTCTCCTTCCCTAAGTCCTTTATTTTTATTTTGGTCATTTTGATTTCTATAAAATTTTCTAAAGCATTCTTAAACCTGAACTTTAAATCATTAGAAGAACAATAAGCTTATTTACCATTTAATTAATTGAATATTGATACTAGATTACTAGCTAACTCCTTAAATTTGTAGTATAAATATACTTCGATTTAAGATCTAATTCAACAGATATTAGACACTTTAGCTATATTATTCAAAGAAAACAATCACTTTGTTTAATTAGTGTTTTGTGGGCCACAATGTCATTGAGAAGAAGGGCAAAAAATAACAAATATTAAAAAAAAAAAATTGAAAGCAATCTGGGGCTGAAGGCTGAACTCTCAGGTTCGGGGCCAACTCCTCACCCTCACCTCATCGGTGTCCACGGCACATGACTACTTGAGTTACTATCATTCAGGTTTTTATTTTTAAAATTATTATTTAAATATTAAAATTAATATACCGGGGCGGGTAGGGGCGGGTTTAACCTAAACCCGACCCCGCCCCGTCCCGCCCAAGAACCCGCCCCGTTAAAACCCGCCCCGGTGCGGGGGCGGGTAATTACCCGCCCCGAGCGGGTAGGGGCGGGGTGGGTACCCGCGGGTTCGGGTAGTGTTGCCACCCCTACCTGACCTTTTGCTCCGTGAATATTTTCGTCTCTGACCATTGAAAAATACTTTTAAATTTCTGACATTCACAAAACTTGGACAGATCAGTCTCTGACAGAGGCATTTGGACGGATCAGTCCTTGACGGAGGTATTTAGACGGAAGGACTGATCTGTCCAAATTTTGCGAAGGTCAGAGACTTAAAAATATTTTTCAATGGTCAAAGACAAAAATACCCACAAAACAAAAGGTAAATAATCTATTTATCCTTTTTTCTTGTTCTTTTTCTCGAAGAGTTATAGTTTTACACTTTTACTTTAGCAATCAAATTTGACAATTTACATTGGGTGGAAAGGAGGCCCATATTTGGTGGGTCACCGGTGAACCCGATCCACACCATCATATATATAGTCAATACCTGGAACTAAAGTCTAAGGTTTATTACTTCATTATGTGCATTCTAAACTAGTTGGTTTATTAACTTGAGATTGGTCTAGTAATGTTTGATCTTTTAATCAAAATTCTGGAATTTATGTTGCAAGAATAAACAATTTTCGTTGAAGTTATTATGAGTAGTTTAATAAAGAGACTTATTGTAGTGATAATGTGCCTAAAAGAGGAAAACTCCCTGAATAGACTAACTATTGTAACTCTCTGTAAGACTTGAATTTATGAATTGAACCAATCCTTCAAGTTGCTCACTTGCTCGTAATAGACCGAAAGGACAAAAAAAAAAGGGAGACTGGTTTAAGTTGTTGATTGATTGAGGGTTGGGGTGCATAGTGCATCTTTGGCCTAGGGAATGGAGAAATATCAATTCCCCCTCCTTTCGGTTACTGGATTAGATAGACATAAAATGGTGCTAATGACTTCTCAAAATTCGCTTTTCTTTGTCCTCTTTGGTCTTAGTTTGGATATAACAACTTTTTGCCAATTCTCTTTTCATTTTGCAATTTCAAACAAGATGATAGATGAATGAAACTCTGTAAAAACAAGATCAGATGGTAAAAAGCAGGCAAGTATAAATAAATGTGATCTTTGTGGAAAAGGAGGCGACAATCGTATAGTACAATCTGAGAGGAGGATGGGTCCCATTCAGTAGCATACACATACAGGTAGGTCTACCTCTCTGCACCATAAATCAAAAGAAATATTCAATTGACGCAATGTTTAAAGACTAATGCCAATTTAACGAGTATTTAACTATTTATAATGAATGACAGAGACTACTCATTGAAAGGGGATGTACGGGTAGAGATACAGAAATGAATTGAATAATGAATAGAGTACGTACGTAGGTGAGGTGAGTGAGTCTGAAATAAAAACTAAAAAGGTACAAGTATGTATTATTGCAAGGTTTTACTCTCTTTTTTTTTTTTCCCCCACTTATTCATCTGATCGGTTTCACATGACTGTACCCGCAACCAAGCAAACTGACAAAAACCAATTTAATAAATAAACCAAACCAAACCAAACGAAACAAACTCAGCTATCTCTCCTCACTCTCTTAACTGCAACCTCCATTAACCAAAAGCAAAAACCAAACCATCCTTTGGAAAGATTTTGCTCTCTTATTTTTCGCACCCGTAACACACCCAACCATTCCATTCTCTTCTTTTCTTTTCTTTTTTTCTGAGTCTAAAAAAGCAAGCCCAGACACAGAGAGATAGTGTAGGACTGGCTCTCCCAACCATGGAAGCTTTTAGTTTGCTCAAGTACTGGCGAGGTGGTGGCGCACCCCTTCCACCTCCCTCTTCCGCCACCGCCGCCGCCGCCACTACCACCATTCTCCGTCAGCACCATAATGCAACTGACAGCGACGACGATGACGACGACGACGACGCGGACGGTCCATTCTTTGACTTAGAGTTCGCTGTTCCCGACGAAGTTGATGACCCCGAACATTCTCATGAAGACCCCAACGCCACCATTAATAAGCACTCTGACCAAGAAGAGGAAGATGAAGAAGACGACGACGACGACAACATTGAAGAATGCGAGAGAGAGTTCAAGTTTACGCTGTCTCCTTCAAGCAACGATCGAGGCGATGATCCCAACCTTTCTCTCTCTCCTTCCGACGATCTCTTCTTCAAAGGAAAGCTGGTGCAGGTGGACCCTTCCTCCTCCGAACCAAACTCCAAGCCTGCTCCTCCTCAGTTCACGGCCTCCTTGTTCAAATCCGCCACCAAATTCCGCGTCTTCAGGTTGGGAGGCCTCAACAAGAAACCCAAGGACTCCAACAATGGCGCCTCCTCCGACTCCGTTCCCAGAGAGACAGAGTCACAGCAGCAGAAGAAGCAGCAACCGTCGGAGAGAAAGCACTTCACGGTGAAGTTCAAAGTTGAAGAGGTGAAAATCATGTCTCTTTTCAGCAGAGATAACAGTTCCAGAGGTAACAACAAGAAGCACTCGAACTCGCACTCGCACAACCCGGAGGAGTCACCTTCTTCCTCTTCGGAAGAGAAGCGTTCTTCAAAGGAAGTCATGAACAAGTATCTCAAGATGGTGAAGCCACTCTACATTAGAGTCTCTCGTAGATACGGTGATAAACTTGGCTTCTCCGGCCACCTCAGCTTGAGTTCTGCTGCTGATAAACCTGCTCCGCCGCCGAGAGACACGCCGGAGAAGAAAGGATCTCCGTCTAAGGCGGCAGCGGAATCCGATGCCGGCGAGAACAGAGAAACCAACACGAAAACCGAGAAGCAGGGGAATAATGTGCATGGAGGAGGG
>NC_029789.2:15987827-16005418 GCF_000816755.2 Arachis ipaensis | reverse complement strand
CGAAACGGCGTGATGATTCTCTTTTGCAGCAACAGGACGGGATTCAAGGCGCCATTATGCACTGCAAGAGATCCTTCAACGCTTCAAGAACAGGTGTTTTTCTTTAACAGTGGACCCTTATTTTGTCTCTTTCATACTCTTAAGTCTTAATTAATTAATGCTTGTTGTTAACTTTGAAACAGAAAGCGAGTGTTGTGGTGTGAGGGAGGAAGTGGCAATGGCAATGGCCTCCGCCTTGGAAGCTTCAAGGAAGTCTACAAATGAAGGCAAGGACAAAAGAAGTTGAAAATTACTGTAACCCTCTCATGTCTGTAAAAAAGTTAAAACGTTGCTGTATGCTCAATTACTTTCTTATCTCTATGTTAATTAATTAATTAATTTATTATTAATTACTATTAACTAGTGTAGTTAAGAGAGAAGGATGAGAATGAATGAATGAGGCTCTTTTGCCAATAGTTCAGTGGCTCTCTGTCTTTTTTGTTCCCTTGTTAGTGTAAACTGTAAAGCTCTTCTTTCTGAGAAAGTGAAAGAAGAATCAGATCTTTTCTCTGTGTACCTATGTTTTTCTTTTTTTTATCTTCTTATTGGCCATTTATGTATCATATTCTCTCTAATCTAACATGTCAAGTGGCTTTCTCTTCCCACTAACACCCTAGTGAGTCCGTGGGTACAAAAATTAAATTCCCTTACTTTATTTTAGTATTAGTGCCATGTTACATACTTGTCTACTTGTCTTAATTATCGCAATTTTAAAACCCGATGAATCTAATTATTAATTCTTTTAATCCGGGTGAATCAGAAGAATAAAAAATAAGCAATGCAGTTGAATTCATAAAGTCCTCAACTTTTAATATTATGGGGTATGGAGCAGCATCATAGTCATTAGAGATGATGGAAAATGCGGTCAGAGAAGTGGGAAAGACGGGGACATGAGCAGTGAAAGTAAGATTTTCTTTTCGGCTTAGTGTAAAGATATTTTGACTAAGTACCTAGCAGGGAGTGAGGGGTAAAAATGGAGTTTCGCACGGTGGGATGAAAAACAAAATAGTAAAAAGAAGTGGGGCTTCCAATTCATGTGTTTCTGAAGGGTCGCAGAAGAGAAGCAGGCATGGGAATTGGAGCTGTGTCCATTTAATGAAATTTGGTGCATCAAGTTAGTGTGTGGGCACATATGTACAATATTAATAATAATGATAATATAACATAATAAAATAAAATTGGTATAAATAATGAAATAATATAACGTTGGATGTCTAATTTGTCTCTTTGTGGTAACCATACGAATAGGTAGGAGCTCAAGATACCTCAACTAAGCTAAGCACCTGCCACGTCCTACATAAGAGGGATTTGTAAACCCCATCCTAATGCCCAGTGGGAAATGGCCCTACAACAATTACATTTTTGAGTTCATAAGCTTGTTGGGTTGGTAATTGAGGTCCCTAATTTGGACCCACTTGGGAACCATATCTTTCCCACCGCTTGCACGACATGAAATTCAGCTTTAGGAGGGGACAACACCGTAATCCAATTGGGACATATATTATAATAAATCCACAACTGGTTACTTCATTGAGTTTAATCAAAGTTAACGTTTGAGATTAATTATCTTAGAATAACTGGATAATAAGTGATCTGTATGCCGCCTAAGAGGACAAACGTGCAAGCGTAATTTGACTTTTGAGTTGTTTTGACATTTGACTTTTGAGTTGTTCACAAGTTTGTGATTCTTATTATAATATTAAATAACTAAAAAGAATATAGCTATTTGTTAAAATTATCTATGATGAAAGATTTTGAAATTATTTATAGTAAGAATAAGTTTTTCAATAATATTGTTTAACAATAAATAAAAATACTTGTTAGCCATACCCATAAATAAGCAACATGCAGTAATAAAATAAAAAATATATGTAACTTTTTCTTTTCTTGGTCTAAAACATGTAAGCTTTCGGCCGTACTATTGTTGCAGCTTCACTTTCAGGCCTAATAGCGGAATCAGACCCGGGAACCCGCGATATGTGTTACAGGCCCAGCCCATGCAATCCATCACTGTTAGTTATAGCAAAAAAAAAAAAAAAGTCCTAAAAATTTTATTAACATGATTGGTCTAACTAGCTAGCATTAACCTTAACTAACACTGAAGATGTTGAATCGAATGAGATGTGAAGTTGAGAGTCATAATGCAAGCCATCACTATGTTCTTCCTCTTGTTTACAATCTTCAATACTTGCACACAACCACTCAATTCCGCATAGCTTCTTAGTTTCGTTACACCTGAATAATTGATATTATTACTGGACCTTGCATTCACCATCACATTGAATTCTTGGATATCTCTACCCTTCACTCTCGAACCCACAATTCCCCTTTCACCAACACTTACAACCCCGTAAAGAAATTTCACTGAACTGTTATGGTAACTGAAGTGGCCATAGTTTGGGTTGATGATCATCATAGAAAAAATCATGGTCACGTTAAAGGAAGCATATGATGGTGATGATGATGAAGTGATGCTATAACCAACGTGCATCATCTTAGCTGATTTGATTTCTATCTTGGGTTCTCTAACTCTCAAAACGACGGATGCAAAACATAAACACACGCCAAAGAGGGTCACAAAGCAAGCCAAAGTGTACACCAAACATTTGCTACTTTGTTTCTTTTCTTTATGAAGTGCGAATTTGGTGATTATTTCCTCTGACTGAAACTTACTAGGCAAAACCTGTGCCATCATTTAGAAATTTCTATAAACAAAGGCAAATTATGAGAATGAGGCTGAAAAGTAGTTGGCAGAGTTCTCCGTTCTTATTAGAATTGAAGGGTTTCCTCATGTGTATATATATATATATGAAAAAAAATATATACTATACTACACTTTCACTAACTCCAGCACTTGAATTCCTTCATACATAAGCAAGAAAACATTTCACAATATTCGGGTTTTTCGTCTTCTGTTACATAGATTCTCCACTAATGAATTGCATGACGACGCACAAAGCAAAATTAAAGATCCTTCAATATAATTAACCACGTTGGATTGACGTCATTATTGTGTAAAGCCTCCATTAACTTGAAGAGGCTAAGACTGTGTTTAGAAAGCATTAGAATGAGAAAAGAATTCTATTTCTTTACTTACCAAAAAAAAAAAAGAAAAAGGATTCTATTTCTTTTATGAAATGAATTCTAATTCTATTTCAGATTTAAATTTATAATTTAGAACAAATAATTATATGAAGGAAAGGAATTGTGTGTTCTTTACTATTTTGTCTCTGTGTTTCTTTATTTGTCTTTATTTATTCATTAGGGATAATTTTAACATTTTAATCTATAATAATTATGAAATTGTAAATCAATTTTTTTTTATTTGATTTTAGTTTGAACACTAATGTGAGAATTGAAATTCTCTTAAGAATTGAAAATAACACTTTTATTATATTTCAAACGAAAGAAAAAAAATTCTTTTTTTGTGAGAATTCTATTCTCAAAGTGTTTCAAACACACACTAATAATGCTAAGTAAGCAGCCAACTTTTATGAACCTTCTTATGCTGACAATCGTTTGTTTCGGTATATATTGTTATAACAGGACAACAAATATTGATATTCTTTTAGAACAAAAAGATAATATGTGAAATTATTCGCAGCATATGTTAAATAGTCTTAAACGCTGTTTAATTAACTCTAACACGAAAGTTATATAAATTTGGTTAGTTTATCACCATAGTGTTCTAGATTAAGCAAGCAATCAAAATCAATCATCTGGCTAGTTCTTATCGTTTCGTCGTTTACTACTGTGTTACTCGTCTTTCATTAACTTCGACAAATAATGTCAAAACAAGTTTGTGTCACAATCTCATTCTAGCACATTTTTTCCAGCCTTCGAATAAATTGACCTTTCACCTTCAAATATGTAATCTCGACTTGACAATTTTCATCGATTATATCGACATCAGCCATATTTATCGAACAAGTCGTTTCTTCGATTTCAACAAAGTTTGAAGGTACTTAGTAAGAATCTATATTTACCTTTATTTTTGGTTTCTCAACAAACTTAGGTCGACCATCCTTAATTGCCTTCTGAATCAAATCCCTGAAACGTACACAATTATTAGTATGATGTCTAGGAATTTGATGAAATTTATAGAACTTTTGATTCTTGATTTTTGTTATAGAAGGCATTCGTTTAGGGAGAATGAATTGCTTGTCTTTTAATAACATGTTGAATATTTGATATGCTTTAGTCAAGTCAAAAGAATAACTTCTTTCTCCCAATAAAGAAGATTTGTCTTTTGCTAGATTAAGAGATCGACACACATAGAGAGGTTCATCTTTTAATTCAGCTGCATAAGCAGTTTTATTATTTGACTCCTCTTCACTTATGCATTTTAAAAAAGCAACTTCTTTATTAAGAAAGGATGTTTTCTCGCTTGATTCAAATTCGTCTTTTTTTTATTCAGTTTCTCAATTTGCTAAACCTTGTCAGCTAATTGAGCTAATTCGAGGAACTGCTGATTCACCAGTTTCTTTGGAATAGAAAAGTCGAGACTATTGATAGCCATTTTGACTACTTCCAGTTCCAGAATAGGAGTAAAATATTTGTTCCTCATATTCTTAAAATATATTAAATAGTCGTTGATTGACTCAGACTTTTCTCCCTTGATTGTGAACAGATCAGTCAAAATTACCTTCATTCCTCCTTTAAAGAATTGATCATGAAAGCCTCTTTCTAATTATACCCAAGTATTGAGTTGGGCTGCAAGTTTGAAAATCAAATAAAAGAATCTTTTGTTAAAGAAGAGGGGAAGTATTTCATTTTCAAATATTCATTGCTTGTCAATTCCCCTATTTCTACCATATAACGAATAATATGCTCGACTGTCAACTCTTCACTTTCTCCTGAAAAATTAGTGAGAGATTTTGGAGCTTTTATGCCCTTTGGGCTTTGGCAATTCAGTTTGCAAGACATAGTTAGGAAAAGGAGAAATAAAATAGGGTTGTTTAGTTATTCTTATATTGAGGTCAGCTCGATTCAATCAACAGCTTAAGTAATATTTTGTCCATAAGTCTGGGTATCATTGTTAGCTCTAGCTCCATAACTGCTTTTCAACTTATTTTCTACGTGCTGAAATTCTCAACTTCGACTTCGACTCTACTTATGCTGAACTCTTCTACTTTGACTCTCCTGCTAGCTTTGACAATTTTCGACTTTAACGCTCTTGTACCATCTTTCTTCGACTTCGACTTGCTCGCATCTGCATCTGTTACTAGTTCCGACTCTTCAGATCGATACAATATGTATTCGAAATTCTATAGTCGAAACTCATCTAAGTCGAGGAAACTATCTAGCACCAACAAATTTCGGCAATCGTCGACGTCGGCTCTTCTTTCTTAAGTCTGCACCTTCGAAATACCCTTCAACTTAATTTTCAACTTAATATAATCTATTATCGAGATTTATTTCAGTATCAAAAACTCATTCCAAAAGTCAAACTACTTCTCTTATTAGTTTCACCTAGTTATTTAAACAGACACAATTCTTATATCGACTTTCAAAAGGTCGATATTTACGTGAGTCAAAATATCAATTTTAAGTGCCAACAACTACAATTTAGAAAAGGGGCACTCTATTAAACAGATTGAAATTTGTATAGATTAAAAAAATGGGACACTCTACTATACAGATTAAAGTTTTATAGAGAGAATATAAATTCTTTTTATAGTTATTTTTTATTATTTTATTATTATTCAAAATGTAGGTCCTAATTTTTTCAATCTCTCTTTCATCCCATAAAAAAAAATCTATAAACTTATATTTTTGCATGCAGAGGAAGAGTTTAGGTTTGAGAGGTGACAGACTTTCCATAAATAATTGATTTTATTTTATTGGTTTAATTATTCTTTTAGTCCCTATAGTTTCACAAAATTTTTAATTAGGTTCCTATATTTTTTTTCCTTTTAATTGAGTCCTTGCACCAATTTTTTTTTTAATTGACTCCCGATACTTTTTTTCCTTTCATTTAAGTCTCTGCACCAATTTTTTTTTAGTTAGGTCCTTATACAATTAAGCAAATTATTACCAAGAGAGACCTAATTGAAAAAAAATTTGATACAAAAATTTAATTAAAAAAAATATAAGAATCTAATTAAAAATTTTGTAAAATTATAAGGACCAACAAAGTAATTAAACCTATCTTATTTTATTTTATTTTATTTTATTTTTACCAAAAATAGAAAAACTCGAACCCGCAACTTTTTAGATGAATATGAAAAAATTATGCCATTTGAGTTATAATTTATTGGCAACTTATTTTATTTTTAACAAAAAGAAGTTGCGCAACGTATCTAGCAAGTTTCTGAGATAATTAGATATTACGTTATTACATTAATTTCAAAGTAATTAACTAGCTCATAAAGAAAATCGACAAAACAAGGCATCACATCACATCATCAACGTCGACTTCAGTTTTATCAAATTTATGTGCATGTACAATTATTTAACTTTCTTCTAAATAAATAAAGGATAAATTATCTATGATATATTTAATAATTATCAAATAAAATATATTATGTCATTATAATTAGTATTAATTTTTAATTTAATTTGAGCTTTAACAATTAATCTAATTAATTATGATAAAATCATTTTAGTTTCATATTTATAAAATCACACAAGTTTTATATTAATCCCATTAACTACAATAGAATTCAGTTAATTCATCCTTATTCAATTAATATCTTATCTATTTTTTTTATTTTAAATTTGTGTTCTACTGTTGATCCTTATATATATATATATATAATGATGAGTTTCAGACAATAGTAATAATGTGAGTGTAGAATATATATAATTTCTTCTACCATTTTTCTTCTTTATTTCTAAACGGTGGTGTTTGGTTATTATATTTTCTTGTTCGTGATTCTATTCTCGGAGTAACTAACTTCATATCTACAAGTACTGAAATTAAAATGAACATAACATCTAATAATTTTAAATTTATCTCTTTCTTAATAATTTTAAATTCCAATGATGATACAAAAGAGTACATATAAATAAAAGCAACCAAAACTACACTTCTTTTTTGACTTAAAATTTTTCTAGTGAAACAAAAAGGTAGAAGTAACAAAAGTCTCTAAATAAGAAAGCTTAGTTATTGTTGAGTTTAATTTGATTTTAGTCAAACAAATGATGATAAACATTGTTGGGTTAAAAGCTCAATATTATTTAATGTGTGTTTTATTATTGTAGGCCCATTACTCATTTCACAGTTAAATAATGTAGCTGATTTATTCCAATTCTCTTGGTGCTTCAAGTTAATGCACAAGTCCAAAGCATTTTAATATAGCACAGTTCAGCAAAATAAAAGGATATGCATTTGATAAAAGAAAAAGGATAGCTAGCAGGACAGCGGGAAGAAAAAAGAAATAAACAACACAAAAAGGACAGCCCCACTACTCCAAGGACATCAGTAAAGCAACATTCAGATCATGGGTGAGCAAAACACAAACTTACAAAAAGTAAAAGCAGCAATGCAACTCCTCGGACAGCAGGGGTAATGGAGCAAAAGAAAAAGGTAGTGCATGCCAAGAAAGAAAGCAAAACCAAGGACAGAAGAGGTGGTGGATGGGTTCCTCAACCAGCAAAATTAGTGGAGCAAAATGAAAAAGAACTGTATGCTAGCAGAGATAGCTCCAACGGGTAGCTGGTACAAGAAATGGAAGAGGAAAAATTGAAGGGCAAGCTGAAGACATATAAGAAGCCTCACTCCAACATTTGAGAGCAAGAAAAAGAGAGAAAATTCAGAGCATCATCTATTCACACTTGAGCTGAATTCTTTTTCTTCTACCAGTGCTTAATTTCTGATTTTCTTTGTTATGGTTATCTTGTGTCATCTTGTGTATTGAGAAAATGCTGAATATATGAGTGAAAAAGCCAAGAGAGAAAAGGCAAGAGTGATGCATGTAAAAGCCACTGAAGTTCTGTGTATTTGAGTTGTTGAACTAGGATTAGTTTCGCTTGCCAAGTTGGGTTATCACTTGGTGAGTTTGAATCTGTGTAGATTCTCCTTCCAAGTTGGGACAACACTTTGGGTTGCTAAGCTTTGGTGAAGAAAGCTTAGAGGTAGATACTAGTTGAATTAGGGAGTAATTCAATAGTATTAGTGAATGTAATCAGTGGATTATAGTGAAAATTCTACCATGGTTTGTGGTGGAGACTGGACGTAGGATTCATTGCACTTAAAATCCGAACCATGATACATGCTGGTCTCTGTCTCTTCTTCCCTTCTCTTTTTTTGTTTCTACACATGAGACAAAACGAAAAAATCTCCTGAAAATTCTGCTTTCGCGAAAATAGAGCTTGAAAAGTTAATTTTAAGCAAACTTGATTCAACCCCCCATTCTCAAGTTTAATCAGAACCATCAATTGGTATCAGGAGCAAGGTCTCAAGGAGTCAAGTTTCACAGCTTGGAGTAAAGATCCATGGCCAACAATATGAGTCCTAACATCATGGCGTTCACTCTCACTGAAGGGCAGTCGAATAATAGACCACCTATTTCAATGGCAGCAACTATTCCTACTGGAAAGAGAGAATGAGAATTTTCGTGCAGTCAATCGACTACAACATTTGGAAGATTATTCTCAACGGACCAGACGTTCCAAATAAACAAAATGCTGATGGAGAAGTTGTGGCGAAGGAAGACAATGAGTGGACAGAGGAAGAAAAGAAGAAGGTTGAACTCAATGCAAAGGTAATCAACCTGATACACCGTGCAATCAGTTTTGAAAAATACAGAAAAGTGTGAAGGTGCAAGACGACCAAAGAGATATGGGACAAGCTCAGACTCACCTATGAAGGCACTAAACAAGTAAGGGAGACTAGAATTGATATGCTGATGAAGGAGTATGAAATGTTCAGCATGAAGGAGGAAGAGAGCATCGATCAAATGTTCGAAAGGTTCTCAATAATCATCAACAATCTGGATGCCATGGGGAAGAGCTATTCCAAAGAAACTTTAGTAAGGAAGATTCTGAGGAGTCTTACTAAAAAATGGGAAGTAGAAAGCGCAGCCATCTCTGAAAGGAATGATTTGATCAAAATCACCTATGATGAGCTAAGAGGCAAGCTGCTGGCCTACAAAACTACTCACATGTCTCAAGACAAAGATACAAAAAGAAAAGTGTAGCATTGAAATCAAGAATGACAGCCAAAGAAGAAGAATCTGATGACAGTTTCTCAGATGAAGAAATGGTGCTCTTTGCAAGAAAAATGAGAAGACTACTAAGATTCAAAAACAAAAACAAAGGAAGTTCTTCATCCAAAGACTTCAAGAAAGATCAAGCCAAGTTCATATGTCACCACTACAAGGAACCAGGTTACTTCAAGTCAGATTGCCCTCAACAAAAGAAAGGCGAAAAATCAAAGAAAGAAAAAAAAAGTGATGATGGCAACATGGAAAGACTTGGAGAACGACACCAGCTCTGAAGACTCAGATCAAGAGGCTCAACTATGCTTGATGGCAGATCACGATGATGAAGATGAGGTAGATCTCTCTGACCTATCTATTGATGAATTACACTACATTATCAAAGACATTACTGTGAACTCTAAGAAACTCTTAGATAAATATGCTAAATGCACGAAAGATAATGAAGCATTGAGAGTTGAAAATGATCTTTTAGTAGAAAAGATAAAGGCAATCGAAGTTTGTGATGAATTTTCTTTAAAAGAAGAAAACAATGCTTTAAGAGGTGAATTAAATAAATTCAAACTCAAGCATACGGTTACCGCCTCCATTGATTTGATTGCTGAAAATAAAAGGCTAAATGAACAAATTAAGAACCTGAATGAAGACTTAGCAAAATTTGCTCAAGGTTTCCAAAACCTTGATAAATTACTTGCTTGTCAAAGATTTGGCAGTGAAAAATCTAGACTTGGATTCAAAGAGGAAAGCAAGGCTATTTTCAAACAAAAAGTTAAAAAATCTGAAACTTCCTCTTCCAAAATTTTCAAACAAAAAATTTTCAGCAAGCCTAAAAAATCAGTAAGCAAGAACCATTGCTACAAGTCCAATAGAACAGGTCATGATCCTTAACAGTGCTTCATCTTTCTAAGGTCTTTCGGTAATGATAGTAAATTATATAAAGTTGTTCATGATTTTAATGCTCTTGGGCAGCCAAGAAGATTTCACATCAAAGGATCCAAATGGATTTGGATACCTAAGGTTAGTTGAAGAACATGCAGGTTTGTCTTACATCCAGAAGAAATTGGACATGTGGTATCTTGATAGTGGATGTTCAAGGCATATGACTGGAAATGATACTTTCTCATTAAACTCAACAAGTATGATGGAGGATTTGTCACTTTCGGAGATAATGGTAAAGGTAAAATAATTGCCATTGGTAAGGTTGGCAAAGATTTTTCTACTTTCATTGATAGTGTCTTTTTAGTAGATGGGTTAAAGCATAATCTATTGAGCATAAGTAAATTGTGTGACCTTGGATATGCTGTAACCTTTAGAAAATCTGATTGTAGGGTCATTAATGAGAAAACATGGGCTGTTTTATTTGTTCCCAAAAGAAGTGAAAATGTTTATGGTCTCACACTAGATGATCTTAAAGTTCAAAATGTGACTTGTTTCTCTTCAATGGAATCTGAAAAATGGATATGGCTTAAGAGATTAGGACATGCTAGCATGTTCTAAATCTCTAAGCTTGTTAAAAGAGGCTTAGTAAGAGGTCTTCCTAATATTAAATTTGATAAGGACATCACTTGTGATGCTTGTCAAATGGGTAAACAAGCAAAAACCTCTTTTAAACCCAAGGAAGATGTCTAAACTAAGAAATCATTGGAGTTCTTGGAGAAAAAAGTTATGGCATGGTTATTGTGGATGACTACACTAGGTTTGGTTGGGTGTTCTTTCTAGCTCATAAATATGAAACATTTTCTGTTTTTGAAAAATTCAGCAAGAAGATTCAAAATGAAAAGAGTTTAAAAATTATTTCAATTAGAAGTGATCATGGCAAAGAATTTAAAAATCAATACTTTGAATCTTTTTGTGATGAAATAGGCATATCACACAACTTCTCATGTCCTAGAACACCACAACAAAATGGTGTTGTGGAAAGAAGAAATAGAAGTTTACAAGAAATGGCTTGGGCTATGTCGTGTGAATATGAAGTTCCCAAATTCTTATAGGCTGAAGCTGTAAATACAACTTGTTATGTTTTAAATCGAACCCTCGTAAGAAAATTTTTGAAGAAAACTCCATATGAACTTTGGAAAGGACATCCTCCCAATCTTAGTTACTTTCATGTGTTTGGCTGCAAGTGTTTCATACTGAATATCAAAGAAAATTTAAGAAAATTTGATCCTAAAATATATAAAGGCATTTTTCTTAGTTATTCCACTAATAGCAAAGCATATAGAGTATATAACAAGAACTCAAAACTGTTGAGGAAACCATGCATGTCACATTCTGTGAGTCTAATTCTGTTCCTAATGTTTGCATTGATGATAGTCTAGGTTTTAAAGCTGAATTGCCTAAGAATACTGAGTCAGTGCCTCAAAATTCAAGTTCTCAAGAAACTGCACCTGCTAGCAGTGAAAATCTAAACTCTGCAGGAGACAATTTGGAATTATCTTCTGTTGCAGCAGAAAATACTGATGCAGAGGCCATTGTTGATCAGGAGTAACCTGAATCCTCAACTCAAACCAGAAGGCCTAGGGAATGGAAAATTCTGAGAAATTATCCTGAAGAATTTATTATAGGTGACCCCTCCAAAAGAATATCAACTAGATCATCTTTGAAAAGAGTTGAATCTAACTCCTTTGCTCTTATATCAAAGATTGAACCTCAAAATATCCAAGAAGCATTTGCTGATCCATCTTAGGTATTAGCCATGGAGGAGGAATTACAGCAGTTTGAGAAGAATCACGTTTGGACCTTAGTGCCTCACTCAAATGAAAACAAAGTCACTGCACCAAATGGATTTTCAGAAACAAATTCGGTGAAGATGGAACCATTGTTCGAAACAAAGCAAGATTGGTTGCTCAAGGATATGATCAAGAGGAAGGGATTGATTTCGATGAATCATTTGCACCTGTAGCTCGAATGGAAGCCATCAGATTGCTCCTTGCATATGCAGCTCATTGTGGCTTCAAGCTATTCCAAATGGACGTGAAGTGTGCATTCCTCAATGGTATAATAGATAGAGAGGTCTATGTGGCTCAACCTCCTGGATTTGAAAACAAAACTTTTCCTAATTATGTTTTCAAACTGGCTAAAGCCTTATATGGTTTAAGACAAGCTCCTAGAGCTTGGTATGAGAGGCTTAGCTCTTTTTTTATTGAAAAATAATTTTCAAAGAGGAGCCACTGACACCACTCTATTTATTAAGAATTATAATGATCATTTTATTCTTGTGCAAGTGTATGTTGATGATATCATTTTTAGTTCAGCTGATAAGGCTTTGTGTGCAGATTTTGCTAAACTAATGACAAGTGAATTTGATATGAGTATGATGGGAGAATTAACCTTCTTCATAGGCTTGCAAATTAAGCAAACTGCAGAAGGCATATTTGTGCATCAAGAAAAATATGCAAAGAAACTTGTCAAGAAATTTGGGCTGGAGTGTGCCAAGCCAATGGGAACCCCTATGCATCCTAACATCAAGCTTGACAAAGATGAACATGTTAGAGACGTTGATGAGACATGTTACAGAGGAATGATTGGTTCTTTGATGTATCTAACCTCCTCAAAGCCTGACATCATACAAAGCGTTGGTGTATGCTCAAGATTCCAATCAAAGCCTAAGGAATCTCATCTCTCAGCTGTCAAGAGGATCATCCGATATGTGCTTGGTACCACTAATTATAGTTTATGGTATCCCAAAACTGATTCTTTTCAATTAGTGGGTTATTGTGATGCAGATTTTTTTAGGGAAAAAATTGATAGAAGAAGTACTAGTGGCATGTGTTGCTTCCTTGGCAAGTCTATCAATGTATGGTCAAGCAAGAAGTAAGCAACAGTGGCACTCTCCACTGCCGAAGCTGAGTATATTGCAGCCTCTTCTTGTTGCTCTCAATTATTATGGTTGATAGTTAGCTGATTATAAGCTGAAAGTATCTAATATTCCATTGTTTTGTGACAACATGAGTGCTATAAATATTTCAAAAAATTCTGTTTTGCACTCAAGAACAAAGCACATTAAAGTTAGATTTCATTCTATAAGAGAACATGTGCAAAATAGAAATTTAGATATTCAGTTTGTAAAATCTGAAGATCAATTGGCTGATATTTTCACTAAACCATTGATAGAAGAGAGGTTCTGCAAATTACGAACTACTCTGGGCATTCTTGATTCATTAAACTTCTCTTAATTTTTCTGCTGTTCTGGTTTAAGCTTTTTGTCTCATAGATCGAGATGAAATTTTTCTGGGCAGATGATGAGTAGAGTTCATTAACTCACTGTGGAGACACCTGGACTTGCAGATGGCTCGTTAGACTTACTGGGCTTGGTGTGTATAGTTGTTCAAAATCATATGGGCCACCATTGATGAAGCGACTTGGGCCCTATGTGAACTTGGATATCTGAAAGTTACCTCTGGTCGCAAAACCTAACATTATACAACATTTCATTTTTTGGGCCTTCTCTGAACTTACAATCTAAATTTTTGTTTGGGCTTTCTTTTTAAATTGGTTTCCATTTATTTTCCCTTTTAATTTATTTTGAACTAAAATCTCTGAAATAAATGTTGCCTCGATTACAGCTGTAACATCAAAAGGTTTTCAAAGTTTTGTTTTTATCTTTTCAAGATGCAACCTTTACACTTCTCCAAGCTTATAAACTCTCCACTACATGCACCCTTTCACACACCTCTCTCTCCACTCCTTCAATCCTTTCTTCACCTTCTGAAGCAAACATGTGTCCTATAAGTATGGCTTGCAAGAAAAGAGAAGTTTGCAGAGGCTCTTATAGTGGTGCTCACTCTTCACGTTCTCATTCCTCTTCTCCTACCTCACTTCACTCACAATCATCTCCTTCTCCAACTAACTCTCCTCCTCCCTCTCCCCCCATCACTACTCTTGAAATGGCTTGCACTAAGACCACTGCTCGCAGTCCTAGCGTGGCTCCTCGCCCTACTCCCACTCCTCCTAATGTCTCTCAGCCCAGGTCATCCCAACCCATTTCTTCCCGGGGTAAGAGACCCCTTCGTGAAGAAGACGAAGCTCATCCCTCCTCCCAGGCTCGCTATACTCGCAGTACAGTCATTGACTTTCCTCTTTGTCCTGTTTCTGAACCTAAACTATCCAATCCTATTGCTTACAAATCCTTCTATGTTGAGTTTCCCAAAGAGCCCTTTGATCGTCGTCATTTTCAATCTCTCATGAACTACCTGTTTTTCTACAAGAGTATTTACAAGCGTACTCTCTGTCCCTTTAAGCTTGTCAATCTAGATAAACATCATAGGAAAGGTCTCAACTTTGCACCTCTATTTGCATGTCAAGGATGGATTCCCATTCTGTCCATTCGTGAGAAAATCTATGCTGATCTGGTGAAACAGTTCTACAGCAACTTGTCCTACAAAAAAGGGAGAATCGCCTCATTTGTTAAAGATCAGGTGATCATTCTTGATAAGTATCACATAAGCAAAGCCCTAGATTATCAGGACAGGGGGATTGATATGTATGCGTCGGGTAAGTGGGATGAAACTCTCAATGTGTCTTACTTTGAAGCCCTGAGTACTGTGTGCATCAATATTCCTCTCCTAGAAGGTACCACTCCTACTAACAAGTCTCTTGGCCCAATCCATGCCCAGATGCATAGAATTGTAAACCATATAATTCTTCCTCAGAGCGGCTCTTTTCAACGAGTCTCATTTTGTGACACACTGGTTCTGTTTGCTCTTCTCTCTAAAATTTCAATTTCTTTTGCTTACTTGCTAGTGCGGCACATGCATGCTTGTGTCAGTACTAAAAACGCTTTACCTTATGCAATGCTTCTTACAAAAATTTTTCAATATTATAATGTTGATTTTGGGGCTGAGATTTCTAAAGAATGTAACTCATATATCAAAGGGGGTGGTGCAGTAAAGAAAACAGCACCCAGGTGCCGCAACACTCATGAAGGCACTGATGTCCCATCTCATGATGAGGATCCACTGATTCCCCCTTCAACCTCCACCACAGTCAAAGTTATGACACGGATCATGAAAAATGTGCTCGAGGAGTTCATCAATCTCACAGACCTTCTCCTCACCCATGGAGCCGAGCGCAAAAGGAATCAAGTCATGGAATAAAATGCACTCAGGAAAACCAAGGGGAGGATTCGGATTCTGAGAGACTTTGTGGAGGACATAGAAGCTGGCATCACAACCACTGACAATGAGGAGGATGATGATGAAGCCTTCACGGATTTAGACTCTGATGCCAAGAACATCCTATCTCATCTATGCCTTTAATTGTTCTTTTTTTTTTACAAACTACTGTTATTTTGTTGGATGACTGTAACACCCTTAAATTTTTTGATACTTATATACTGTCTGCATTAGCTACTGACAAATTTTGTGCAGGTTTTTTTCTTTTCCTCCTTGATGACAAAAGGGGGAGAAAAGAAAAGAAATGTTAGCATTGGCTTAGGTTAAGGACAATGATGCTTGATGCTTATTACTATGATTAACTTTAATTTGCCATGTACTGTGTGTTATAGTTGGTGTTAATTGCTTTGTGTTTAGAGTCACTATTACTGTGATATATTGCTTGAAAAAATTGGTCTTGGCTGTTTTAAGTTTTATCCAGTTGAAGATGTAAGCCATGATTAAGGGGGGAGAGAACTGCTAACATTGAGGGGGAGTACTACACATTTCGGATGGTCATCAAAGGGAAGTGCTCTCAACTCATTTAAATTTTTGTTTAATTTCAATTATCCTCTCTTATCATGTTTGTCATCAAGGGGGAGATTGTTGAGTTTAGTTTGATTTTGGGCAAACAAATGATGACAAATATTGGTTAGGTTAAAAGTCCAATATTGTTTAATGTGTGTTTTATTGTTGCAGGCCCATTACTCATTTCACAGCCAAACAATGTAGCTGGTTTATTCCAATTCCCTTGGTGCTTCAAGCTAATGCACAAGCCCAAAGCATTTTAACATAGCACAGTTCAGCAAAATAAAAGGCTATGCATTTGATAAAAGAAAAAGGGCAGCTGTCTACAACATGAACAAAGCAGGACAGCTGGAAGAAAAAAAAGAAATAAACAACACAACAAGGACAGTCTCACTACTCCAAGAACATCAGTAAAGTAACATTCAGATCATAGGTGAGCAAAACACAAACTTGCAAAGAGTAGAAGCAGCAGTGCAGCTCCTCGGATAACAGGGGTAATGGAGCAAAACAAAAAGGTAGTGCATGCCAAGGAAGAAAGCAAAACCAAGGACAGAAGAAGTGGTGGACGGGTTCCTCAACCAGCAGAGTTAGTGGAGCAAAATGAAAAAGGACTGCATGCCAGCAGAGATAGCTCTAACGGGTAGCTAGTACAAAAAATGGAAGAGGCAAAATTGAAGGACAAGCTGAAGACATATAAGAAGTCTCACTCCAGCATTTGAGAGAAAGAAAAAGAGAGAAAATTCAGAGTATCATCTATTCACACTTGAGCTGAATTCTTTTTCTTCTACCAGTGCTTAATTTCTGATTTTCTTTGTTTTGGCTATCTTGTGTCATCTTGTGTATTGAGAAAAGGCTGAATATGTGAGTGAAAAAGCCAAGAGAGAAAAGGCAAAAGTGATGCATGTAAAAGCCACTGAAGTTCTGTGTATTTGAGTTGTTGAACTAGGATTAGTTCTCCTTGCAAAGTTGGGTTAGTACTTGGTGAGTTTGAATCTGTGTAGATTCCCCTTCCAAGTTGGGACAGCACTTTGGGTTGCTAAGCTTTGGTGAAGAAAGTTTAGAGGTAGATACTAGTTGAATTAAGGAGTAATTCAATAGTATTGATGAATGTAATCAGTGGATTATAGTAAAAATTCTACCATAGTTTGTGGTAGAAACTGGACGTAGGATTCATTGCACTTAGAATCTGAACCAAGATACATGCTGGTCTCTTTCTCTTCTTCTCTTCTCTTTTTTTATTCTGCACATGAGACAAAACAAAAAAATATTCTGTAATTTCTACTTCTTCAAAAATAAAACTTAAAAAGTTAATTTTAAACAAACTTGATTTAACCCCTTCTCTAATTCAATCAGAACCATCAGTTATGATCAAAATCAAAGTGTCTCTAAGATAGAATTTTGGAGCAATTATTACGAGATGGTTTGACAGTCTCTAAAAAGCTGAATTAGTTTTGCCTGAAAAAACAAATTCAGATTTTTGGTTTTTTTTCCCTTAGTTCTTTTTAGTTTTTCAATTTTCTTGTTTTCCCTTTGTACATATTGTTAGATCTCATCAATACATGTGTGGTTTTAAAAAAAATTAGAATTATAAAATAAGAGCTCTCATGTAACTCTTATAATTTAAAAAAAAAATATTATACTTAATTAATTTGATTGTCAAAACTCAAATTAAATTAAGAGTTAATATTAATTATGATGATATAATTAA
>NC_029789.2:15979481-15985682 GCF_000816755.2 Arachis ipaensis | reverse complement strand
AAATTTAAAAGTATGATTTAAATAATATTTAATATTACATATCTAAATTTTTTTATGAATTAAGTTTAACAAAGTTAAATAATAAAATTTAAAATATTGCTATTCATAGTTGTTGATATGTGATATGAGACCAATTTAATTGTATTTCATTAACAAAAAAAAGACTTAAATCGCAATTAGATCAGAGAAACAAAGATTATTATTAATTAATTAACAATGGATCGCCTTAATTTGGTGAGAGGTGAAGTTGAGATTGATAACGCAAGCCATTTCTATGGTGTTTCTTTTCTTGATGATCTTAAGCAATCGAACAGTGCCATTGAATCTTGCATAACTTGTGAGATTCAACGTCCCTGAATGATTCCCAGAAAGCAGTGTTACATTATTAGGAGACCTCACTTGCATGGTAACATTCATTTCTTTGCTTTTTCTTGCCTTCACTGTGTCGCTGTGTACGCGTGCTATGTCACCGATTCTTAAGCCGCCGTAGACCACACTCACCTCGCCATTCTCGTAACTGAAGCCACCGTAGTTGGGATTCGTGATGGTGAGATGGGTGAGGAGGGTGGCGTTGAACAAGGAAGGCAATGAAGAAGTAGGGTTAATTAAACGGATTTGAGTCAACGTAACTGACGTGAGTTTGACCCGTGGGTTTCTGAAACGGACTATGGATGCGAAAACCAACAGAACTGCACAGAGGAACACAAAGGCAGCCAAAACGAACACGAAGCATTTGCTGCTGCTTCTTTGTTGGTGTGTGGCCTTGTAGTACAATGCTGTCTCTTGATCTATTCTTGAATGCTTATTTTTCTGTTGATGATGATGATGAACATCTTGTTGAGCCATTCTATGATTAAAAACAGAGTTGTTGTCGATAGAGTTGTAATGTTGTTTGGGTTCGTTGTTACTTGTCAGTTACAGAAGCTGATCAAGTTGTTGTTTAGGAGTTTCAGGTATTTAGTAATTGAAAGGTGAATAGACTATAAGTCTATAACTATGAAAAAGGCTCTTGCATTGGCTTCTCCCATGTTACGTTATAATTTATAATAAATGAAAGGGTAGTGGAATCACTATATATTTATCACATCGCATTCGTGTATTAATTCATGAGTGCATTCTTTTACCATCTCTTTCAGCTTGAATTTGAATAGCATCGTGGGAAATGCAATTAATAAGGTTGAGTTTCTTTTTATGAGATGATAGTTAAAATGTGGATATATGTTACGCTAAAATATTTAGTATGTCAAATCATCAAATAATTTTTAATTATTATTTTCACATAAATACATTTTCGTATGAGTAGTCTAACTTTAAATTATAGCTGAATTCAAAAATTGAAATTATCTTACAACGATCACAAATATTACTTGTCACTTCTCATCAGTTGTAAGCTGTAAGTTTCATCATCTTAGCTGCATGCTTTTTGTTTCCATTTTATTCTTTCCAGCGAATAGATTAGCTAACTTTTGGAGGCAGCATAACACAAGCTGTTCAACCAAATTGACCGAAGCTCCATATGGCAAGCCTTAGCTTCATGGCGTTATGCTGGGAAGGAATCGTGTTCCTTCACTGCGCCGGCTTCGCTGTCAATTTTATAGTAACCCTGTTTTAAGAAACAAAAAACTAATGAATTTAGTTTTTTGCATTGTAACTTTTTCAGTATAAAACTATTTTATGGGCACGACAACTCGATCTCACAAAAATTGCAATTGCTGTCATCCTAAGAATATATGAAGTAAAAAGATGGCCACAAACTACAACAGCAAATATTCTGCTATCTAAATGTCAATCTTCTGAAAATTATTAATTATTAAACCAGTAATTAAGAATTTTGTATCATGTAGTATCCATAACAGAAAGCACAGACCATTACTCTGGTTGGAGCGTTAGGCGAAGTTGGAGAAAGCTTGAGACTTGACAGGGTCTTTCGCCATCTAAATCAGAGAATTCTTTTTCCAAAATGTTTGAGAGTTTACTTGATTATTTTTCCATATACCTATTTCAATATTTCACCTTTTTTCCAAAACAAAATGGAATTTATGTAGTTCTATCTTGGGTTCTTTAACATATCTTTGATCACGCCTAACATGAACCGATATTTAATCCCCTGACATGAAATTTTAGCTTTGTCCCTATGTTTTTGTAATGCACGGTTCAGCGGAGGTGATACATACATGACGTGTTAAATAGGTGCAAGTAACCAATGAAAATTACTGTAAAAACAATAGTCTACTTATTTCTTTTTTTTTTAATGATTGGTAGGGTATAGGCAATGACCAGATGGAAATACATGCATCAGCTAATTTGTTTCGTTTAATTTATGTTCACCACTGGCGCCACTTTGGCAAAGGAAAAAGCAAACACTATACTAGTCTCATTTACAGTATATTTGTATAACAAAGACGTGAAAGAAATCAAATTTCAACATCAATATTCTAGAAAGATTCTGGAACCCACTCTTAGGAAGATGAGGAGTTTAGTCTCCCCCTTTCGCAGTCCTAACTACATCCACTACGTACTATCATTTTCAAAACTGTCTATATACTATATACTATATTGAATGTATCAGCCAACAATATACCCTCCAAGAAGTGAGAACTTAGATCAGGTAAACCAACCTATTCAGCTTAGCTGTAACACACCGTTGCCAGTGCCCGCGCACAAATCCCATTGGGCAGCCGCCACATGCATCATGCAATGCCGCTATGTACAATGCTAGATGCTTCACAACATGATCTATCTATACACGTGTATATCTTATCGAACCTAATTTTAAAATTGGTGACGAGAAGTTGCTAAAGTGTTGACTCTTGGTAGAGATAGGAAAGGTCCTTCCAAATTCCTTAGAAATGCTCCTTGTGGAATTCAAATTTCGTTGTGCCTTTCTGGTTGAACTCAAAGCAGAGTTTGCTTAGTTCTTTTGCCAACACAGGTGCACCACAATAAAATACCCCTGATATTAACGTGGACACACACGATGTCAGCACACCATGAAAGCAAAATCTAAAAACGTATGCTCGGTGGAGATTGACTGACCTATTCGTCCATTACTGTGCTTTGAACATATTTTAGAGAAGACTTTCTTCCAGTTTGGCCTGGCAAAATGAGTTCGCACCTGATAGTAATTCAAAGAACCAATAAATTGTCAATATTATAATTCTTAAGAAGACAAAATGCATAACAGGGTAAATAAATTGCAGAATTCGAGAGCTCACCCTTGTCCCTGAAACAATATCGACTCCATTTTTTGCATGGTTGAGGGCCTGCACCATGGTGATGAGGGCGGATCTGGCATCGCCTTCCTCGTATACGCTGGTCAAGTAGTTGTGCATCTCGATGACACCCTGAAGTCCATAATTAGATACTTGCACTTTTTGATTTAGCATCAGGGCAAAGGAATACTAAGAACTAATATTTTGAGAAGTAAACAATTAGTACCCTACCCTTTGGTCTAGATCGGCAACTTCATTCATGACCCCTTTAAACCAATCGAAAGAGCCTTGCTCTCTTGTTACCCAGTAGAAATAAGCGTTGGTAGTCTTGAGTGTTTTCTTCCGCTTTGGAGAAATCTTATTTAGAGATGCCGGGTCTGTATTCACAGCACTATGTTCTGAACCTCTACTTGAATCAGACACTGAATCCTGTATGTAGTTGCAATCATCATGGCTATTATTTCCATCATATTACACGTCCATGAAGCCCTTTTTGGTAAGGGTCAGATTGTCAAACTGTTATATATATCTAAGAAGAGGATCTATAATTCTAAAAGAATACTCTATAATGAATATTTTTGAAACTCTGTTCCACAAAGACTCACCGCCAGCTCCTCCATTTTGACAATGCTGTTGAGCAGATCTTTCAAAATGCTGATAAAAGGAGTTGCTCCTATTCCAAGACCGACAAGTAATAGGACATCATATTTTCTATAGTCTTGTGCTGGCGCACCGTAAGGTCCGTCTATCTTCAGCTTGGGTAGACTGTATCAAATATTAAGAACAAGAAACATGGAAGAAATCGAGCATAAATGTTTGTTCTATATAAGTAAGAAGATAAACAAACAGAGTAGGTCAATCATGTTGTCAGGTACCTTTTCTTGGTTGTTTCATCTGCCCTGAGAAGTCCACTTTTCCCTGCTACGGGAGGCTCACAGGCCTCAGAGAATACCCTTTTAAGCTCCTGTGTCCAATCACCCAGTTGCCGAATGTGAACACTCAGATAGTCATCGTCAGGGGCGGAGGTAATAGAAAAGGGATGCCTGTCACACATACATTGTTCAATTCGATGGTCAGAAATTTCATGACGCTTATGGAGTTTACTAGAACTAATGTGGAACAAATGAACAACTAAAATAGCATCTTACCACTCAAAAGGAGAGACAGCGGGACATTGCACAAACATGTACTGTCCGCTCTTGTAACGAAATTGAGGTGGCTTTGACATTTGTAATGTGAGAACATTTCCAGGATAAATGGCAACCTAATATTATCCAAAGTACCAAGAGAAGACCCGTAAGTTGGATTTTTTTTTAATTCAACTGTAGGTTCTAATCTATGATTTTGTCATTTTGGATGCACGCAAGGGCTTGTAAGCAAAACTGGTAAGAAAGTGAAAAAAAAAAAACTAAATTTGTATAAATAAACTCTTATCTGCTCACCTTTTTTAGATGGACTGTGTAGAGGCCAGAACGGAAGAATCTGAGTGTTCTTTCTCCAGCATAAAGTAAAACCGGAACTGCAAGATACATCCATGTCTGAAACAGAAGAATTCATCGAGTAACTAAACAGAAACTAGCAATGCATGGTCCCAAATAATTGAAATCAGATAGGAGAAGTTATATACCGTTTGATGGTACCATTTGGTCACGAGGTAAAGCTTTACACCATGGATGATGAGCAGAACATAGACAATGACAAAGAGGTGGTGTGAATACCAGAAAGCATTGAAGCCAGTGAGTCTATTAAATGGTTTAGGTAGCTTAATAAGATTTCTCCTAAACAGTTTTGTTGCAAGTGTAAACGCTATTGCCATAAAAATCACCATCAGAATTCCAGTCACACCCTCGGGCCCTTTAACAAGGTCTCCGTAACTTGGTTTATGTTTGCCAAATACGCCATGCAAATACTTGTCATAAAGAGCATCTGTCGTATTTACGAGTCTTGGAAAATCACAAGCAAGGTGATCACCAGCATGAAGTATAATACCAATCACTATGCCCGCAGCAATAGTCTGTAAGCATCCATAACCATACATTATATATATATGTACGTACTTCCGATTTTCATTTTCCTAATATGTTATGATGTCTCATGCTAATGTACACATAGTGTATAGTAATGTCATGTTTAAATGAACATAATTCAGAGATGTTGATGTTAATTTGGTGTGTACCTTATGAAAGTTGATGTTATCATCAAAAGGTACAACGTAAGCCAGCTTAGTGGACCTGAGCCAGGTTATAGTGTTTCTGCATACGGGCAAGAGTATCAGTGCCATGTTTAACTTTAGAGTCTCAGCCGCGCCTTTGGCCGTGAGTAGACAGTAACCCATGATATGAAAAGCATCTTTCTGCTTGTACTGAATGAACTTCCACGTGAAGAGCCCAGTCATTGTGGCAATCCACAATGTTAAAACCCAAAGTCTCTTCCAATTTTCTTGCAAATAGTAGAGCAACCTGCGGCTCATCCTACGTATCGGACTTCTCATCCTTAGCCCGTGGAGGTTCTGACTCAAAGCTTGACTTGTGTAGCTTAAGGCTTGGCTGTAGCTTAGGTACGTGTCTTTTTGTAAAAGAAGGGTCTCCAATTGCCATAGCTGTGAATGCCAAGTAGTTTGGGCATGAGGCATTATTATCATTAAAAGGACAATAATTTCCTAATTAGAGGAAGAGAATAATGCAGCATTATTTCCGCATGTGATGATTAATGTTGGTATGGGCTTCCGTAATTCATATAAAATATCATTTAGCAAGAATATAAATACACGAAATCGATGTTCTATATATGACCACAGGGAAAAAATCTTATGTCATCTTGGTTAGCATTAATTTTTAATTTAACTTAAATTTTGACAATTAATTAAATTAATTAAATATAATATATTTTTTTTGTAAATTATAAAAATTACAAAAGAGATTTTATTTTATAATTTTTCTTAAAACTAAATAAATTAATTAGATCTAACAATACAAAAAAAAAAAAAAAA
>NC_029789.2:15973458-15979425 GCF_000816755.2 Arachis ipaensis | reverse complement strand
TATAATTATTAATGGAGTTGATATAAGAATGGTATGATTTTATAAGTATGAAGTTCAAGTCATTTTATTATAATTAATTAGTTTGATTGTCAAAATTTAAGTTAAATTTAGAGTTAATATTAATTATTTTGATGACATAATTAATTTCATCCAATAACTATTAAATTTATTATAAAAGATAACTTACTCTTTATTTGAAAAAGAGTTATATATATACACGCATGTGTAATAAACTCATATCGTTATGAAGAGTATATTATCACCTCGATGTAGCCAAGTCTTTCAGGGTCTAACTCTTCCATTATAAGAGCTGCATATTCTTCGGCCTGCTCCTTCAGTCTGGATAACTTATTTGCTGAAGCGCTTAACTCGATTATCTGGAAGGAAATGAGACATAAAAACCGTGTAACATAAGTTTAGTAGTTATTAATAAAAAAACTCACAATGGTGTTACCTATATACGTAGTTTAACCCCTTTTTTTCAGGGTAACTTGGTTTTTTTCATATCTGTACAAATGAAGATAATGGTAGACTTAAGTTTTTCTTTTTCAGGAAAGGTTCACTTATGTTTACTTCATTTAAAAAAAATAATATATTATCATCCAATCAAATTTATTCTTTCGAAACATTGACCAGTAATAAGTATATAAATGTAAAAGATATAAAGCCAAGACTCCTTTAAAATTATCTATTCAAAGCATAGATAAATAAATAAATAGTGATGCATCAATCATTAAAATATTTTGTAAGTCAAGAGATTTGAAATTTAGATAAATTTAATATATTTATTCGTATTAATTTATTCATAAGTTCGCTTTCAGAAAAAAATCAATAAGAAAAATAAGAAATAAGTGCAAAATTTATGGACAGAAATAAATATTATTTTCTTCCACAAGCATTTGAATTATTGGGTTGAGAAAAAAAAATTTTGACGGTACGAGTATGACTCTCAACATTATGTCATTACGTAGATGTTATATCAGGACAATATGTATATCCCTAAAATGACGACTTTGCCCCCACCAACCCCACTGAAAGACGTCCCCATGATAAATTTCAAGAATTTGGTAAAATAAGATAATAATGAAAGTGCAATCTGTATGACCAAAGCTGGAAAAGTAAGACCTAGTTCATTGATTCTGGAATGTGTACCAACTAATAATAGCTAATATTATGCTTTAGAACATGGGAATTGGATAACGTCCCGAGTGGGAATACTCAATATTAGTAATTACTAATTAGTTTTAGAACCTGTATAAATTAAGGTTCACTCAATCCTGTCTACTGACTACCGTTGATTTTTTGAACTAAAGTGGACACCCTTGGAACACGAAGGAAAGCTTATGAAGTAAGCGAAAACAAGCGCTTTTATGCCCAATACCCTGCTCCGATTTTAATTAAATTAGTTAAAGTAAAAAACTTAAATTTTTATAAAAGAATTGGTCCTCAGCAAATATCAATATTTACTGTTCTAGAAGATTTCGAAATACATTGATTTTTTTTATTTATTTGACAAAATTATTATTTTTTAATCATATACATTTGCTACTCTTATATTTAATAAATCAATTTTTGTAACGTACAAATTAAACAATTTTATGCTCGAATAAAATACGAGAGAAAATTGATCGACGACCATACCTCCTTCACTTCTTCTTCTGCGATTCTACCGTCTTCATTCTTGTCCACACTGAAAATGAATAAATTTAAATTAGACAATGAATACAGTTATACAGAATGAATGGGAAAAATAAATATAGAGGTAGGCAAGGACAATGATAATAATAAGAAATACATAGTGGCTAGCTGGCTTACATATCTTATATACTACACTAGATAAGAAAGGAATGGAAGAATTTAAATAACTAATTAAACTAACTTTAAGATAATAATAATAAATAATAATTAATCAATCAATGATTACATGTCGAAGAAGAGCTGGAGCCGCGAATCAAAACTTTGATCAGTAATTTGGGACCAGAACTCGAATAGGTCGTCTCTGCTAATCTTTTCAACCTTCAGTCTTCGTCTACGACTCAGAGCATCGAACAGTTCTAGCGCGAACTCCTTGGAATCTTTCATCCCTTCACAAGAGAAGAAGGAAATTGGCATGTCAAGTAGTTACAAGTTCTAACTAACATATAAGCGCGATAAAAATGGACAAATAGCAAGTGGATTAGACGAATAGAAACTACAAAATGCACATGCAAAATGCAATAATGTAAAATTGAGGTTTGAAAAACAGAAACGGACCTATGCATTGCGCAAAATCGGTGCGGTGGAGAAAACCGTCCTTGGCGAGCTTATCAAAATTGCTCCTCACCTCGTTCCAGGCATCCACGCCATTGGATTTACTGCTGATGAATCTGAGTCCACGGAGCGCTCTGCCAGCGCCGGAGCGAGTTCGATCAAGCTGAGCGCGTTGCTTCCTGAGATCTCGAGCGGCCAACGCTGCCTCGCACCCGCCGCCGTGGCTCCATGAAAACCGCCGCAGCTCTTGCGAGAACTGCCTCGCTCTAGCAAACGCCTCGGCCTTCAGCTCCTGAGAGAACTGCCGCAGCCTATTGGAAGGACTCCTCCTTCCCGTCGGCGATCTGACGGAGGATGCCGGAGTCGCGTATCCACTACTTGTGGCTGCGGCGTCGTCGATGTTGAGGACTGTGACCGGCTCGACGCCGCGGAGAACGATGGTGTTATCGTCTTGAAGATCGAGAGTAACCTCAACATACTCATCATCGGCGAAGGAACTGTATTCTGTTCCCGGCGAGGTCCCGCTGCTAACTGTTACTTTCTCTGGAACTGTGTCTGACGCCCATCGGCGTTCGTGCTTCGGAAGGCCACTCATTGATCAGCGCAACAACTAGTAAGTTTTTTAATAATCTTTTTACTCCTTTATACTACTAGCATTTATTTTCTTTTTTATTTTAATACAGAACCAAAAACAAAAAAACAAAAAAAGAAAAAAAGGAATGTAGCTTATGTATGTGAGTTTGCTATATAACGCGATTCGGCGCGCGTTGCTAACGTGCGCGGTTGGTTGAAGGAGTATATACCTATATATATTTGAGGGGGTCAGGGGGATGATGGAGTTTAATTAGGGCCTTAGGTGGAAATTACAGAGGTGAAGGGTATTGAGAATCTATGGGAAAGAGACACGAACGCGTAATGAGTTCGATGTAGATAGAAATTAGCTAGAAAGAGTTATAGATGCATTGTTCATCCAGAAAAGGACAAGCTCAATAAGAATTGCTTTGGTTTAGCAGCTGAATGAATGAAAGGCAATGAGTATAATTAATGAGGAGCTAGTTATATATGTATAGGTTAGGAGGACGTGATGATAATTAATTGGAGTTGGGATGGAGAGCAAAGATTCGTGGTGGGGAACAGCGTTCTTCTTTCTTCTTTTCTTTTTTTTGTGAGAAAAAGGAAAAGGAAATGAGAATAGCGTTAGTTATTAATTAATAAATTATAATCTTATACTATATTAATAGTATATCATTAAACGGGTGCGTGGCTTTATATATATATACGTACTAATTAATGTACATGTACATATAGGAGAAATAGGAATGAAGTGAAACTGGAATGGTAGTGATAGTATGAACGGGAAGACAGAAAGAAAGGAAGGGTTGTGTGGTGGTGGTGGTGTGGTGTGGCGTGGCGTGGCGTAGATAGGTGGTATTCCTATTATGTAACATTCTTATCTTAACACACACGTCATTCATATTTAACCATTTTCTATTTACACGTGAAATTTGAAAAAGTATATATCGAGCTCATCATGTCCTATATATTTATTAAACCATATCATCCATTTTTTACCAACAACTGCTACATAAAACTTCTTGAAATGATGAAAAATATCCATATTTTTTTATTGTTAAGTATAACCAAAAGCAAATAATTTTGTCAATATACGTAGTTACAGTCACAAAAATGAATAATCGAAAATCAACTTGCACTAAATGATTGGGTTCCCCATTTACCACTGATAGAACGTCATAATATTAAAAGAAGACTAACCAACTTATTAAATAGAGATTAACATAATTCAACTAGCCTAAGTGGTTACATTTCTGATTATATTAGGTTTTCTGTTTCCTAGTTCATCATGCAAAACAATCAAATAAAACTCTTTAATTTCAAGAATAAATATCATGATCTGAGAAGTAATGCTTATTTCATGTTAACAATATTTCGTGGTGTATATTCTCATTGTATAATAATATATAAAAAGACTTTCGTATGAATAATAATACCCTAAACGACTAATATTTGTTTAAAAATTAAGTGCTCTATTAACACAAGATTACGTAATAATTACATTGACTTGGATGTACCTATATAGAGGCCGGTAGTTACCTAATCAAAATCAAATGAAAGGATATTATAATTAAATATATGATATTATTGAAACCAAAACTTCAGCTATAGCGGGCAAGAAAATTCTATTATACTCCACACGTAACACGAAGCATTTCAAGTCTCACATTTTATGTTATATAAGAAAATAGATTAAAGTATATGGAGAAAAATAAACAAAGGGTGGTAAGAATTATATATTGTGTAGAATAAAATATTTATATTTATTTCATGAAGGAAAAAAATAGATAGTGCGGTCAAAGTAGCAATAGCATAAATTTCATGACTACCGATCGATTATATTTAGTGGTTGATACTTCATTTCAAATGAATCATCCATGCTTAACACATGTGAATGGTAACATCATTTTAGTATGAAAATACGAATATGAATGATATATCCGATCCATGTTCATAGCTTGCATTAGCAGCATTTTGTAAGATTAAAGTAGAAAAAAATTAAATAAATAAATAAACGCCTGAGATAAAAAGTCTTGCCTGCGCCCTGCCTTAGTTTATGAGTAATTGCCAATATTTTAGACATGTGGAAAAGGATGGTCCTCACAGAGACTAGAGAGCGCGATGAAAATAAATATACATGTTGTGCTAAAAATATTTCACGCAATATTTAAAAAAGTAATTAGCTGTCTACCTATATATATGCTCGCATAGAATTTAACATGCATTTTATTCTAAGCATATAGTAGTATCCAAATATTAAATTATTTTTATTATTGAATGGATATGTGTGTATATATTAGATGTTGGTAGAACTATAGAAGTCACTCCGATTCGCACGTCATCATAGGAGGAGTGGATAAAGAGGTGGCTCTTCAATAGTAATATGATTATTATCTCAAATATCTACCAACTACAATAAGAAAAATGTGTATAGAATTTGAACCCTGTATCTGTATGCAGTCAAATTCGATTAGTTTGGTCAGTTTATATTAAATAAATTAATAACAAAAGATATAATTAATAAATGAGATATTATTCCACTGTTGATCTTGAATTAAATATGAAACATTCTCCAACCATATAAATTAAATAACATAACTTGTACCATAAGGCATCGCCTCTGTTTCTCTATGGGGAAAAACAAATCAATTCGGGGGCACAAAACCCGTCCCTTCAGATTGAAACAGAAAGGAAAAGTAAAAGTAAACAAGGAAAAAACGAGTAGAAGAAAAAAAACATCACCCACCAACTACTCCATACGCCATAAAATAGTAAAATACAACTAATAATAAACAGAGATAAGAAAGTCCAACCAATATTTTGAGTAGTTTGACACCGTATCCTAGAAACATGAGATTAATTTCCACCACTAGCTAGTTAACGACTTTCACACTGTAACTAATTAAGAGATTTAGATACAAGTGAAAACTTAGTGAAGTTCGAAAGAGAAAAAAAAAAGGTGTTTTGGTATTGTTAGAATGTTGAATAAATCATAGGAATGAATTTGATTCAACGCTTGTTTGGGGGAAGAGCACCATGACTAAGCTAAGGAACTACCAACCTGCTGAATGTTGATTCACATTATTATATTATTGATTTTCTATAGAGATATATAAGTAGATAACATTTTGAATGGTATACTTT
>NC_029789.2:15966684-15973431 GCF_000816755.2 Arachis ipaensis | reverse complement strand
TTATTGCTATAAATAATTATATTTTTAATACGGTTAAACAAACTAGAAAAGCACGTGGCCAACAATTCTTATTTGAAATGCCATGAGTTTGATCCTAAGCCAGTAATTTTGTGGTATGCATTTGTGAGTCGAAGATCTGATATTAAGCGAGGATGATATCACTTCCAATCTAATAGCTTAGTTCTCATTGAATATAATTAATGTGACAATTCAAGGAAACAAAAAAGTACCCTAAATTGCATACTCTTCCTGACATGTAAAAGAGGGTCTTTGGTCAATTTATTTGACCGAACTGAGCAAAAGAGTGAATAATAAAAGGAAGTAAATATTTTGGCCGCAAGTCATCAGCTACTCAAAACCTAGAACATGGGCTTTGGTTCCTTGAAGGAGCTCATCAAACCCTATAACATAGGCCACTTATTAGTAAAAATCCATGGCCACATATGATTATGAAACAACGAATTACCAGTATTTATGGTGCGATTTGAATTGATTTAATATATATATATATATTCGATTTGAATAGTAGTTTTATTTGCAATATAATTTAAATTTGATGAAGTTTTTAAATAATTTGATCTAATCCTATCTAATTTCAAGTAATTTGTATTAGATTAGATTTGCAATTTTGTACATAAACAAATAAATATAGGGTTTTTTACTTAAATAAATTGTATGGGAGTCAAAATTACCTGATTCTCCTGAAACAGATTTTGCAACGTGATTACCCTTTTTGTATTATTATATAAATCGTCCTAGGTTGCAAAAGGTTATATAAAACATGAATCATCTCACCCTAGGACGATTAATGCATGGACTTGTGAGGCAAATTAAGAGTAAATCGTGGTAGGGCTTCTTGGGTTAAAAGTAGAGTATAAATCGTCTCAGGGTAGTAGGTTTCACGTGTTCATGGGCTAAATCAAACTGGGCTGCCACGATTTATGTGTTATTGGGACCCTCTTCAGCTTGGGATGATTTATGTGTTAGTTTGTAACACTAACTGGGCTGGGACGATTTATGTCCAAGTTAGTAACCTTGAGGACTCAAGCACGAGTCATCTTTGTTGTTGCTGCGGCGTAAAGGGTTTAGGGAGGTTTGGGAGCCACCATTTTTGACCGGAGAGAAAGTTTGCGGGGAGAAGTGTTTTCGGGTGTGGGACCAGCCGGTGGCGGAGGTGCAACTGGTGGTGAGCAGAGGCGTCTGACCGAGGGTGGTGGCAGTGGGCCGCCGATGGCCAGCTGGTAGAGTTGGGGAATCTCTCCGGCGATGATAATGGCCGCGAACCAAGGAGATATGTACCGCCTGAACGGCATTGCGCATGTTGCCGGATTTATCGATCAAGAGGTAAGTTTTTAAATTTTGTAATGTTTTTAAATTTTGGATGATATAGTATGTTGGATGATATTGTATAGGGTGAATATGCATCTTAGAATATTTTTTTATTAAGACGTTGCCGGATACCATGTATAGTGATTTAGTTAGTTTTTGATTTAGTATCAGACGTTATAAATCAGTGTTCTTAATAAATTATGGAATTCGCTCATGATAGGGTGATGGTTCTGACGGTAGAATCCCATGAAATTTGCTGATTTTACTATTGAGTTCGGACCGGACCGGACTGAACTGGACCAGACCGAACTGGATCGAACCGGACCGGTTCGAGGGAAAAACCAGGCAATCGGATCCTGAGTCGGTCCAATCTGATGATCTGACCGGATGAGGCAACGAACCGGTTGGGTGTGGTCAAACCCGGAGTAAAATGGTTTAAACTGATATCACTCGGTAAGACCGGTTCGATCGAACCGCTTGAGTTTCAAATTTTTTTAAAAATGTTGAAGTTGGATTATTAGTGAAAATATGTATTTAAATTTTAAATTTTAAAATTTTTAATATATTTTATTTTTTAATTATATAGGACTGGGTCAATCGGTTCAACCGGTAAATTTCCGGTTGAACCATTAACCCGGTGACTTGATCGGTTCGATTGTGACTTTTATGGTTCTTACATTATATTGGTAATGTCGATTTGAACATGAATGTTATTATGAACATATCAATTTTGATGGCATCTGTGAGTTGGATATTTGTCTTGGACTAAGTTATTTTCTATGTGTGTGTGTATAAGGACCCGAAATAATGATGTGCTTATGCTTGCGTATTTTCAGCCAACCCGGTGCGTTAGGAGCGTGCATCGGCAACAGAAGATGATACTGCATGATCGTATACTCCCGTACTTAGATCGTGCGAACCTATTACATGTTGCTCGGTTGAATGATTATTGGTTCAAGCTTGATGAGCCGCTGATCAGTGCTTTTGTGGAGAGATGGCGTCCCGAGACACATACATTCCACATGCCATTTGGGGAGTGTACCATAACACTACAAGATGTGGCATACTAGTTTGGCCTTCCAATTGACGGTCATGCAGTGAGTGGGTGCCTCAGCGACTTCGAGCAATTGATGGAGGGTGGCAAGCCTGCATGGGTGTGGTTTGGAGAGTTATTTGGTGAACTCCCACTGGAGGACTGCATCGATGACTTCACAGTTTCTTTTTCTTGGTTCCAGAACAAGTTTAGAGTATTGCCCGCTCATGCGTCAGAGGAGACGGTACAGATCTATGCACGGGGTTACATTATGATGTTGTTGTCCACTGCGCTGTTCACGGATAAGTCTGGTGCCAGGGTACACTTACGGTGGCTCCCGTATGTTGCAGACCTTGATGGAATCGGCAAGTACAGCTGGGCTTCGGCCACCTTGTCTTGGTTGTACAGGTGTCTCTGTAGGGTTGCGAATCGGAATGTAAAGAACCTTGCTGGACCGCTGTCGCTACTACAGTCTTGGATATTTTGGCGTTTCCCGGCATTCAGGCCTAGAGGGTTTGATGCTATTCTCTGGCCGCTTGCTGCGAGGTATATCATTTTGATGCATAATCATTGTCATGCACATGTTTGTATCATATTTTATAAGCTCACTTCTGGTCGCTTTGTATTGGATCAGGTGGGGTCGGTTTCTTCCGTCGTCGGATGAGAAGGGACCATATGTGATTGCTACCCGACACAGATTAGTGAGGAAAAACTTCCACAAATCCGTGTTTTCGCCTTCGACTAAACCGAAAGCCACTGGAAGAATGTTCGAGTTTCCATCTTGGGCAATAGCCATTAGCAGAGTGCCGCCATACTTTCCATACAAATGGGTCCCATCAATGGATATCAGTGGCTTGCAATACTTAAATGCCTCAATGCATGGAGGAAACGTCCAAAATAGTCGATGAAAGAAAATCGTTGACGCATCTACGGTATTACCTATCCTCACTGGCGAAGTACGCAAAAGCGCAATAGTACCCGGCATATACAACTGAACCCCGATGATCCACCGTGGTATGTGGTTGTAAGACTCCTCCCAATCTCCATATATCTGAGCAATTGCCTTCTGCTTGCCCATCCAAACCTTCCTGTAGCTGGGCTTGAACCCAAACTTTGAAGACACCGCATTCTGTAACACCTTAACCGAGACTGATGCATCAGCCATCACCAATGATAAAATCGAGGCACATATGACATGTAATCGAGCTGCCTGTGATCCATTGATATCTCCGTTGCTAGACACGTGTGTGGTCCATTGTACTTTCTAACTTCCCAGTAGCCTTTCCTCTGTCTCATAGTGACACGGATCAGCCAATTACAACCATTCCCGAACTGGACACACTTCCCATGATACTTCAACTGGTCGGACTCAAACACTTTATACTCTACACCCCGCCGAATATTATAACTCTTGATTGTCAGTACAGCTTCCTCTTTTGTTTCAAACCGTTGCCCGACCTCAAATTCGTCCGTGCCAATCACACTAGGCCTTTCTCCGTGAATCACCGGGTGATGCTGATCTACATTTGCGGCCTCGTTCATTGCTTCAAGGTCCAATGTGGTAAAGTGTCGAGGATACTGCTGCGTACCACTGCTACCATGGGTTTGAGCTCCCACGGCAACTGCGGTGTCCTCTTCGCCATCGCTCTCGTCACCAATAATTGGTGGCTCCGAATATGACCCATCATCACCTATAGCCTCCGCAAACGGATCTCTCTCTCTTACATCCATGAATGCGGGTGCACCGTCCACTACAGATTCAGAACCCATTGCAGCTGCAAGCTGGCCGAAGCTACGCCCATCACCCAAGTCATCACCCGAGACAGGCAAATCAGCAGCAAAAGAGGGGGACAAAACAAGTGGAGTCGCCGGTTGCCCTGTTGGAACGGCAGTGGAAGTTTCTTCTATGACGCCAGTGGGTAGATTCGGAGCAGTTCCCCCACTGCTGCCCTCCACGTCAACCATTCTGACAAACAACTCCAGCGCGCCTAAGTCGGGAAATCTTGATTGACTGTGAAATATAACTCGCATGTCGTCATCACCCAACATCGCGTACTTCCCAAACTTAACATAACCTGGCTTCAATGATATCGGAATACGAAAAAATAATTGCTTCACACATTTTTTACCACACTTTCCAGCCTTCTCTAATATACTACTGTGCAAATCCATCAACGTCGTTGACGGAGTTATAAACACACCTATCTGCTTTTTGCTAGAAAAAGTTACACCCTCACTTGTGCTTTCATCTATTTTTCTCCGGTGATGCACTAACAAGAAAATACTCTCCGCCATCTCTCACACCCTCAACATATGTCATGTGTGGCTCGTCTGTTTGAAACTCGTTTATTTATAGAGTTTCTGCCTGCATAAATCGTGCTTGAGTCCTTAGGGTTACTAACTTGGGCATAAATCGTCCCATCCCAGTTAGTGTTACAAACTAACACATAAATCGTCCCAGGCTCAAGAGGGTCCCAATAACACATAAATCGTGGCAGCCCAGTTTGATTTAGCCCATGAACACGTGAAACCTACTACCCTGGGACGATTTATACTCTACTTCTAACCCAAGAAGCCCTGCCACAATTTACTCTTAATTTGCCTCACAAGTTCATGCATTAATCGTCCTAGGGTGAGATGATTCATGTTTTATATAACCCTTTGCAGCCTAGGACGGGATACGATACACGGGACAACTAATTATGGAAACATGAGATTACTAAAGAATTTTTATTTAAATAAATTAAAAAAATATTTTATTTACTGAAATAAATAATTTTAAAAATTATTACAAAAATACATAGGATTATTTATCTCGTTTACAGTGTAAACGAAATAAGTTTGCACGTATCTCGTTTATATTGTAAACGAGATAAGATAGTGCGCGTAAGACGTGTATATCTCGTTTACATTGTATTCTAGTTCTTAACAAGTATCCTAACTATGACTATACATATATGGGATAAGGGTTAAGTACGATTTTGGTCCCTAACGTAGAGGCCAAAAATTTATTTCGTCCCCGACGTTTTTTCGCTACAAAATGGTCTCGAAAGTTTCAGTTTGTTTTAAAATCGTCATTCGAACGAAAATACCCTTCTCCCTTCTTCCCTAAAATCAACCAAATGCAGAACAGAAGCAACACCAATGACCAGAAGCAAAGAACAACAATGGAATCAAAAGAACAACAACAACAAAAGCAGCTACAAGCACAAGAACAACAAAAACCCATAAAATCATCATTATCATCAAAACTCAGAACCTCAGAACCCAGAACTCAGAAAAATAACCAGAACTCAGAACTCAGAAAAACAATGGATAATGGAATCAAAAGAACAATAATAAAAGAATAGAAACTAGAAGAATTGATAATCAGAAGCAGAAGCAGAAAAATCAGAAGAAACCAGAAACCGGCGAGGAGCAGCGACGACCGTCGACAGAGCGAGGAGGAGGAGCAGAAACGACGAGCGGCGCGCGATGTCCACCCTCGCGGATCTGCTGTCGTCGACATCGAGCCAGGAAGAGGAGCAACGGCGAGATCTGGCGGTGAGATCCAGCGAAGACGACGAGGACAGAACGATGAAGAGCAGCAGCGGCGGCGACGAAGAGTAGCGGCGGTGGCGACGAAGAGCAGCGGCGGCAGCGACGAAGAGCAGCGGCGGTGGCGGCAAGGACCCATCCCCTTCCCTTCCCCCTCTTCTTCCCGAACCCCCCCTCCCCCACCCTTCTCCCTTCACGTTTTCCCTTTACACGTTTTCTTTCTTTTTTATTTTTTTTAAAATTTTTTTATTAAGGATAATTTGGTAATAAAAATAAAAAATTTGGTAAAAAAGACGATTTTAAAATGAACTGAAACCTTCGAAACCATTTTTTTGTGAAAAAAATGCTGGGGACGAAATAAATTTTCGGCCTCTACATTAGGGACCAAAATCGTACTTAACCTTATGGGATAACATAAACGTGAAGATAACAAAATTAACCGCGAAGTCGGCTGCCCCGGCGTAATGACATATCGCGTTTAGTCTATTGATGTCCGGATCACGTGCATCTGAGCACGCCATCTTCGTCTTATTCAATAATATGGTCAGAAAGGGATAGAAAAGGGGAAAAAGTGGTAGAAAGGTTAGAAATTGGGTCCAGAACCTCGCTGTACACAGCATCTATATATAGGCATTACCGAGTCTTATCTCGTTTACAGTATAAATGTGATAAACTTGCACGTAAACGAGATATGCACGTGTCACACGTACTGTTTTATCTCGTTTATAGTGTAAAACGAGATAAATAATTCTACGTATTTTCGTAATAATTTTTAAAATTATTTATTTCAATAAATAAAATATTTTTTAATTTATTTAAATAAAAAATCCCAATATCTTAATTTTTCT
>NC_029789.2:15965614-15966660 GCF_000816755.2 Arachis ipaensis | reverse complement strand
ACCTGATTTTTCATTTGATAAAATTAATAATATATAAGTGAATACATTTATAGTTGTTTCCAAGTTCCAACAGTAGTTCTTTGTCTTTTTTTTTTAATCTCTAAAAACAAGAGAGGGACGATATATAGTAGTAGTATTTAATTTAATTTGGCTAAAGAAACATATAGCGAGATATTTATTATTATTATTAACCACAATTAAGCTTTGAATTATATAATTTACCTTGTTAATAAATTATAAAAGAAGTTGGACAAAGTCACATTCACGACATTTTCTTCTTACTATTTGAAATTGTGTTTTGTTTTCTTCCTCTCCGAACGAGTTTTTTAAGAACTTAAATTCAACAATATGGGCGTTGCCGGCTGGAAACTACGTTTAAATAAACTTTGATATTGCTTATTGTAACTGTTAGGAGTATTCTGTCCACAAAATTAAAGTAGAAAAAACTAATAACATAGACCTGCAATTAGTTATGGAAGCTTCATTTGATTGAGATCAGGTATAATATCTAAGATGTGGTAACGATGTTATGTTACACTAGGCTTGATTTAGTTTTGAAAATAGAATAAGATGATATATTGAGACCTTAATAAAAGAATTATTTTTTTATTTTATTTAGTGATAAATTAATTAAATATAAAATAAAATAAATTATAAAAAATTTAATTTTTTTTCACACATTAAAAAAATAAAAAATGTTAATTAAAATATACTTTTGTATTTTAATATTTTTATTTTAGTATCTTGTACTTGTAAATATAATTAGTGTTAACTCTCAGTTCTGATTATATCAGCTATCATGAAAAAGAGAACTTATTATTAAGTGGGTTTACTTCTAGAAGATCATTACACATAATTATAAGGTTTACAGATGCCAAACGTGTAGCACTAACAAACAACTCTCAAGTCAAATGGCTACCAACTATATAAGATAAATACAATATATGATTTTTTTTTTCTTCTATATATTCATGGATTCCAAAAGTAAATAATCATTGAAACAAAATTAATACATAAAACTTCAAAAAAAAAAAAAAAACATGTTA
>NC_029789.2:15964627-15965553 GCF_000816755.2 Arachis ipaensis | reverse complement strand
GTTATTTATATATCTATATAATCTAATAATACAAACTTAAATGCTATATCAAAATATTTACTATACATAAAATTTGAATAATTGAATTACCTTAATATATGTATGATGTATGTACTAAAGTAAAACTTAATTAATGCATCATAGAATTATTGCTCGATCGCTTCTCCGATCAATAATGAACCTTCCTTTTTATTATACGATATAGATGAAACATGATTAATTCATTTTTTGTTAAGGTACGATTGCATTATTTATATATATATTTTTTAATAATAGTTACAACTTAATTTTCTAAACATGTCTCTATCTCTTTTACAAGTGAAAACTACTTTTAGACCCATACATACATTCATGCATCATGCATGGGAGCTTGGCGACTACGAATTCGGTAAAGAAGAATGAAGCATAGGGGACTTTACGGAATCATCATATAAAATATTATTTGGATTCAACGAATTTATATGTTAATATTTATCACGCTGAGAAATAATTGAAATCTGACATATTTAATCCAGCACAATTGACTTGAAATTTTAGGACCCATCATACACATCATCATCACCACAATATAAACAGTTATTACAGTCACCGTCTTACCGGTTATATGGTAATTGCATAATGCCTCTGGTCGCTGCAACTTGCGCATACATAAATTAAAATTAAACAATTCTACTAAGTAGACAATAAAAATTATAAACAATGTGAACAATAGACTGAATTTCAACTTATTAAAGATAAAAAAAAAATACTTCATTCAAATTATTCTACAAAAAATCTTATTCTTATTTCAGAAATTTTAACCATGCATCCATTACATATCTTAATTTATCGCCACACTAACTTCTTCACCAAATTCTCTCAGCGTTGTCGCTGTTTCCCTCACCAGCCACGCTCATCGACGTCGCTCCCTCCTTCATCAGCCAGCC
>NC_029789.2:15955471-15964622 GCF_000816755.2 Arachis ipaensis | reverse complement strand
GCCTCTCTCACAAGTCAGTCTCAGCGACGTTGCTGCGTTACTCACCAGCCACTGTCACCGGCATCGCTCTCTCCCTCACCCGACACTCTCGTCACCGCTGAACTTCTTTTCCCTCTTCTACAAACTCCCGCGCACGTTGCTGCACTCCTGTCCAAGTTGCGCTGCCTTCTTCCACGGGTGCCACAGACAAAGTAAAAGCAGCAGCACCAAGCAAGCCGGAGGTCAACTGCGCCAGTACATTGCCGTCATCACCAACTACAGCAACATCGTTAAGACGGTATATGGATGTTTAGTTTGCCATGTATATGGATGATTGGTTTTCTTTTGTCACGTGTTTTGGAGTTGAATTAGGTTAATTTTTCTTAAATTAATGTTTAGTTGTGCTAAAATCAACCTAATTCTATACGTTTTTTACTTTGACTTGGGATTTAAAAAAAATCGTATAGCTTAGTGTTGAATTAAGTATACAACTAATTTTAAATTGATGATAACAAATATTATTTTATTAAGTTAAATACCCAATTAGTTTTAATCATTTTTTATTAAGTGGTGCAGGCCAAAATTACAATAGCAACAGCCCAATGAGATAGAGCAAATAAAACAAAGATTGTTGGTGGGTTCTCTAACCAACAAAGCCCAAAGTAATAAAGCAAAGAAATCAATTGGGCCAGATGGAAACTCTATTCAACCCAAGTCCAAGTTGATTCCACCAAGTTGAAGCATTCCAAGGCCAATGTTCACAAGTTAACAGAGAGAGAGAGAGCTTCAACCTCCTTGTTCATTTCACCAGAGAAGAAAGAAAGAGAAAGGTAAACCTCAAAAGTTAGTATCTAATCACCCAAATCAAAGCAAGCTAAGCTAAGTCAGAGGATAAGGGTGATTTATTTCCGTTTGCATACAATTTACTTTCTTTACTCTTTCTCCAAACTTCTGTAACTCCAATTTGGAATAAATGGAGAAAGTGTTTTATGATAATCACTGCTGTGAATCAAAAGCTAAAATTATTTCTTGGGGACAAAGCACTATCTCAAGGTTTTGGATTTAGGTTTACCACTGAACAATTTTTTTCCTACTGATCTGAGGTCTTCGGTCAAGAAAAAGAACCTGTTTTGAAATCCCTAATTTGGGGGTTAATTGAAGAAAGTGAGTTGACAAGCATCAGAGGCTCAAGGATCGACGAATTGACTAAGAAGAAATCCAAACAGCAACTTAGCAAGAGGTACAAAAAGAAAATATTTTCATTTTGGAAGATAAAGAGAGAGAACATGGATCTGCGTTTGCACGAAGAGCTTATCTGAGAAGAGTTCAACATTTTTGGACAGTGTTTTCTAAGTTAAAGAAGCATTCCGCCAAGATGAAGAACTTAATCTGAGTTAGCTGAATCTGGTTCAACTTATAGCAACAGAGGCTGTTAATGCATCTATCTCCTTTATATTTTACAGTTTGTATTTTATTTTCAATGTATATCTTTCTGTAATTTATTGAAAGGTAAAAGGCTGAAAGAGAGAATTCAAGAAAAAGCCTATGAGTGAAAAAGGTTGAGTGAAACACTTGAAAGAAAAGTCTAGAGTTATTTCAGATTTCTTTAGGTTGTTTCATATGTCTTGTGTCTTGTGACTGTGAGGTGCCCCTTTCTAAGTTGGGTAATGAAGAGTTAGGTATTAGTATAATCAAGTCAAGTTAGATAAGAACTTGAGAGAGAAAGGATTGAGAGAATCCTAAAAAATTGGTGTATGTAATACTTTAACTATAGTGAAAATTCTACCACTGTTGTGGTGGAGACTGGATGTAGGTTGCAACCAGGATACATGCCTGTGTCATTTCTGTACTCTTTCTCTAAGTTTTGTTTTCTGATATTTATGAGACAAAATGAAATTGTCTCATAAAATTTTTGCTGCACAGTTCAAACAGATTTTAAGTGAAAGTTTGATATTAAAGGCTTAATCCATCAAAGGAAAAGAAGGCCATAGATTCAACCCCCTTCTCTAAGCCTTTTGTAACCTTCACTTAGCTTGACATTTGTTGAATTAATATTTTTTGTGAATCTAGAACTCAGTAATGTGCACGAAAGTTCGATTGAAAGGTTTTTTGGATTTGTTGAATTCATGTTGTTCCCCTATACTTAAATTTTGTTGAACTAGTGGATGCTTGTTCATCTTTTAAACCACTTTATATGACGAATGCTATATTACTTCACTTGCGAAAATAAGATGAATATTTAGTTTACTAAGTATACGTATGGTTGATTTTCTTCAATAAATGAATGTTTGTTTTGGTTACGTACATGGTCTTTTGCTTGATTTACTATGTAGATTGTGAGTTAATTAAATAATTAATTAAAACTTATTTTTAGTTGTGCAAGAATCAACCTAATTCTATATGTTTCTCATGACTTAGGATTTTTTAAAAGAAAAATGTACAACTTAGCTGGGCATTTGTTGAATTGACCTTTTTTGTGAATCTAGAACTCAGGTAGTGTGCAGGGAAGTTCGATTAAGAGATTGTTTGGATTTGTTGAATTTATGTTGTTCCCCTATACTTAAATTTTGTTGAACTAGTGGATTCTTATTCATCTTATAAACCACTTTATATAACGAATGCTATATTACTTTACTTGCTAGAATAAGACGAATGTTTAGTTTACTATGTATAGAGATGGTTGGTTACCTTTTGTCATGTGTTTTGGGAGTTAATACTCAAAATGGCCCCTGAAATTTGACCTCCTATTCAATTCAACCCTCGAATTTTCAATTGACCCAAATTGTACCCTAAAATTTTAACGTGTGCCTCAAGTTAACCATTCCGTCCATTTCCATCACCGGAAAGCTGACCTGGCAGAATTAAACGACTTCGTTTTGTTATTTGTTCCAAAATGACGTCGTTTTACTCTCCCTATTCTTATTCTTTTTCCTCTTCAAGCAACCATGGCTTGGGTACTGCTTTGAACTTCAGAAATCTCAGGTATGGTCTCATTCTTAACTTTAGACTCATCTCTTCTTTTTTTTATTCTCCTTCTGTATAGCTGTTAAATCCATCACTCGCACTCTCTCCTTTTCTCCATGGCTTCTCTCCAACCCATTTTCAGTGATCAAGTAATTATCGTCACCTTCATCTACACACGTTCCAATGCAACACTACAACCTCAACTCACTCTCTTCCTTCATCGAGAGTCCCCTCCACGTTCTCAAAGCCGTCGACCCCAAAACCACTGTCCCCTCCACCATTGACCACATCGCCGCCCCCACCTCGGACCCCGACGCCCCCACCTTGGACCCCGGCACATACGATTTTGCCGCTACCGTCGTGAGTGCTGCTCCACTTTTTTTCACTTTTTCTCCATTGCATTCACAAATAGAAAATAAGAAAGCTTTTCATGCGATTGAAGTAACTGGTTCAGAGGCTGATTATTCTGACAAAAACAAAATGGATAAGAGAAAGAACAGGAAGATATAGTATAAGGAAGAGGAGGAGAAGAAGGGGGCGATGAACGGTGTACGTCGGTGTAGTGGCCAATGTTGCACGACCAAGGAAGAGGTGGCAACGATTACGAATACGGCGGTGGTGGAAGGATGTTGCAAGAGCTTCTTGTTGGTTTGTTTGGATTTGGCACCATAGAAATTTGACCTCCCTTTCAGTAATGAAGGAACAGGGAATTGGTTTTTTGAAAAACGGCGTTGTTTTTCTTGTGTCACTGCCAGGTGTCAACTAAATTTGTCACGTCATTTTTTCGATGACGAAAATGGATAGAAGGGCCAAATTGAAGCACACATTAAAATTTCATAGTACAATTTGGGTCAATTGAAAATTTGAAGGTTAAATTGAATCAGGGGTCAAATTTCAGGGGCCATTTTGAGTATTAACTCTATGTTAAATTGAAAATTCTAGTCACATACATATAGATGCTCCTTTATTTTTTGAACTTGTGTGATTCTGTTGTTGCAAAATCAGAAAAATTTGAGATAGATCCAATCCAATCAAATAACCATCCACTTAAGAGTAAAAAATAACCATCCGCATATCTAGTGAATTGAACACCCAGCATATTTTAATTGTATCTACTTAAATCTAATCCAATTAAATAACCATCCACGTAAGAATTAAAATAACAATTCGCATACCTAGCGAATTAAACATTCGGCATATTTCAATTGTTAAATACTTAAATCCAACTCTAATCAACTAAACATCCACTTAGGAATAAAAATAACCATTCGAATATCTAGTAAAATGAACATTCGGCATATTATGGGTTGACCATAACTTCTAACAAGCGCATTAAATTTCTCATTCATTAGATACTTAGAATAATAGTGGCATAATATTGATAAATTTATATTTTACGTAAATGACCTAATTAAGTAGGATTTAGCAAGTTAGTAACATGTTTGTGATAATAGGTCCCATGCCCTCAAAGTTTTTTAACAAAGTATTCAATCTTAATCACTTATATTTAAATGCCATAACTCGAACCCAACTTGAATTCAGTCAATGTTAAATTAAATCTAATCCAAACCAAATAACAAGAGAAACATGCGAAGTATGTGCATGTAGCACGAAGCAAACCAAATAAATACCAATAGTATACCAAATAAACATCCACATCAGAAAGAAAATAACCATCCATATATATAGTAAATTGAACATCCGACATACTTGATAAGAAACAATTTAATAAATTGACCAAAAATAATATAGTGGAATCCGTATTCAACACAGACTAGCTATTCCCAAATGCGTTTAACAAAGAGATGAACCCGCCAAATCCTTGCAGTTCATTGTGTCCAACAAATGCATCCGACTCTATATTTCCAGAGGATTCTAAACGATTATCCTGAAAAATCCCTACATAGATAAAAACAAGTCACTATCTTCACAAGAATATCTCAACAAAAGGTCTAAATTTAATTAATGGAAACACATACGGGGCTGAATTCCTCTTCTTCCTCCACACAGATTTTTTGATTGACTAGTTCATGTTAGCTCCAAGCCTTTTACTTTTTGGCCGATCCTTTGTGGTGATCCTTGATGGGCCTTGAATGTCCTCTACGCCCACCATGCATGAACTCTGTGTGGCCATGCTAACGTGGGTATCGTCAATACTTTTGGACCGTACCTTGGCACGGTAATTGATGAGCGAATATTTTATACACTTTTTGGCATAGTTTTCATATAGTTTTTAATATGTTTTGTTTAGTTTTTATTAAGTTTTTATATGTTTTAGTGTTAAATTCACAATTTTGGATTTTGTGTATTTTTGTACAATTTTAGGTAATTTCTGGCTGAAACAGAAGAGTTGGAGCAAAAGTCTGATTCAAAGACAGAAAAAGCACTGCAGATGCTGTCCAAATATGACCTCCTTGCACTCGGAAGATTCTAGATCTGACCTCCTTGCATTTGGAAGAGCTTTTTTGGAGCTACATAAGTCTAAATAGAGCATTCGTAACGGCTATGGAAAGATGACTTTCAAAGCTTTCCAGCAATATATAATAGTTCATACTTTACTTTAGGTTAGAAGGCCCAAAACTGGCGTCCAACGCCAGCCTCCTGCCCCCTTCCAGGCGTCCAGCGCCCAAGGAGCAGATCCTAGCATCCAAATGCCTAGAGAGGATCCCCTAGCCAATGTTTCAAGCCCTAAAGGCCTCCTAGCACGTGGATCTCATCAAAGTTCAGCCCAAACACTCACCAAGTAGGCCCCAAAAGTGGGTTTTAGCATTAAAATGACTATCTTGCCCTTACTAGTCATTGTTTAGTATTTAAGGGATTAGATTTATGTTATTCAAACACTTTTACCATATTTTCGAATTCACCATTGTATTTTCTTTCAGTATGAGTTTCTAAACCTCCTAGGTTGAGGAGAGGAGCCCTGCTGAGTCCTATGAATTAATAAAAGTATTACTGTTTCTTCTTCGATATGTGTGTGATTAATTCTAAGATGTATATTCGTACTTTAACATGGTGAATAGGATGATCAGTGACAATCAGCTCTGTTCATCATACTAAGATGAACGTGCCTGACAAACACCCGCGTCTACTTGGGTTCGTGTGAATACTTCAGTGGAAAGCATGAACCACCAGTTTGATTATACATCTCTCAGACGGCTAATCCACGACTTCGTTGGGGACTCCTTGAGACACCAGTTCAGTCGATTTACGGGGAGATTAAGGTCTCTGTGGTAGAGGCTAGACCCCAAGGATGCAACATTCTCTGATTCGGAAGATCTGACCTTGTTTGTGGCATTTTGAGTATGATCATTAAGGAGAATGGACTGTACGAGCTTCACCCTCAAGTAGAGATGGATCCACACTAATCCTGGGATTCAGATTCGGAGGAGTATTGACGACCTCTCAATAAAAGCGTTAATAACTTACAGCCTGCCATTGAAGAGATCACTCACAAGCAAAGAAGACAGTAATACCAGAGTTAATTCAGAAAGACAAAGTAACTCCAATCCTTTACCTTATTCCTATTACTGATTTTAATTTATACAATATTCCTATTATTCATTGCCCTTGCATCAATCCAACTGAATTCTGAATCTGCCTGACTAAGACCTGCAGGATAACCATAGCTTGCTTCAAACCACAATCCTCGTGGGATCGACCCTGACTCGCTCAGGTATTACTTGGACAACCCAGTGCACTTGCTGGTACAACTGTACGGAGTGTGGGGACTCGTGGACCAGTAATCAGTCAGCTTGGTCCTTGCATCGTCCAGAGCATCATGCAACATGGCTGCTTCCTTGTCACAATTCACAAATTCCTGAGTGACGTTAAAAAAGTGTGCACATATCCCTCTGAATAAGGTATGACACTTATCCGAACGACTCATGTCATGACTATTCTTGATGTAGGTGTGCTTGCGCTTTATGTTCTTGCTCCAACGAGGGAGAACATAGCAGGCAGATACTCTATTCACTTTGTAAGACAAAAACACAACAAAGTAGTGACAATACAGTATATATGAACTCTCGAATATGTTGCACTCATATCGAACCTCATGAGTCAAACGGTCAAAATGAACGTCGTACGTAATATACCGAGTCTTTTCATTAGCTAGTTTTTCCTCTTCCACCTTTACACAAACCAAGTCACCCTCATGTGCAACGGCATGGATGGTGCAATCACCTTTTTTACCGAACTCCATTTGGACATCCCTAAATATGTTGCTGGTGTACTCCTGATGAAATTATCTTTCAATGGCAGAGCTAGATGCACACGGGATAACTCTTCTAGAGTTTATAGTATCATCCTCCAATTTCTTTTGCTCTTTGTTCTCAAGCACATTGTCATACTCGTGGACGAATTGAACCAAGCTAGTCTTCCTATGTAAGAATCTCATGTAGAATGCGTGTATACTCTCACTCCTTTACATACTTTTCATAGCATCCCATAATTCACCATTGAAAAGGATCAGAACCCAAATCTATCAATCGTCGTAAAGGTCTACACAAAACAAATCATCCGTAGCAAAAAAAATGCGAAAAGAACAAATTTTTAGAAAATAATACAAGCACATCACAAACGTAAGCAATAACGAAGCATGATATAATTTTAACTAAGAATCTGATAGCCATGTGTTGTGATGTAGGTTATACTCATCTATGAATTCAGCCCAATCTTCCTCGAATGACTCAACCGAATAAGAATTCCATACAATGTCATTCAATTTAGCATTCAAGTCTCTAAGTGAGCATAACCTCTAAGTTTTGCGGTATCTTCTTCAATATGTGCCAGATGCACAATTAGCGACGTGTATGGTGTAGGGTTTTCCTAATTACACCAAACATGGACTTGCACTGGTCGGTGATGATTTTCTGTGGTGCAGTTTCTATGCACTTCACCTATTGCGTGAACACCCACTCAAAACTTGAAATTTTCTCATTCCCTAATACAGCACAGCCAAGAAGAGTAGACTTACCATCGTGATTGACACTGACAAAGGACGCGAACGGTAATTCATGCATATACAAACAACAACCATAGGTAAGTACATCCAACTATTACAAAACAAAAAAGTCTTTAACAATTCCAACATAAATACTAAATATATATTACCTATTTGTACTGTATATGGTATCAAAAGACACCACATCTCCATAATATTCATACGACGCGCTAAACCTTGCATCTACCCAAAGTACAATCCTAAACTTGTAATCCTCGTCAAAATTATTGTATAAAAAAAGTTTGGATTGATCTCTTTCATTCGCATGAAATAATTCAACATCTCTTTAACATCCGCATTGACATCAGTAGACCAAAGTTTGGATGTAATGTAATTCCGCACATCTTTTTCTGAGAAGTCAAGGTTCGACCACCCACTAACCTTGCTAGCCAATACTTGGTATGTTTTGTTGGATCGTATGCCAACCTCATTGCTATCCTCAATCACACACTTAGCATGCATAGTGAGCTTTCTATACTCGTGGTAGTGCACCGCCTTTTTAGGGAAACATGGATGCGAATTCCTCAATTCTATCTTCAACAACACCCAATCTTGCTTCTCCCTATCGAACTTCACATATATCTTGCTCTGCATCCCATGACTGCAATCATGTTCTTCTGTGTTGGTACTTTTACACGAGACTCGTGAAAACCCTCCTGATTACAATGAATAGATTGGTTAATCGGTTTCTTAAATTTCTTTATCGTCCTGTCAAATGTTGTGGTCCTAATATTACTTACGAGACCGACTTTCTTTCAATAGGTCGCATAAAATTCTTGTGCCAGTTGCAAAGAATCAAACCTCAATCCAACTCTTGGTATTTTCTCCTTGTGGAGGCCACTGTGATCCAGTAACTGTATATCAATTCACAGCAAACATCACTCAATGTCACAGATGATTAATAGTGGATTCTAAAATCTCGTTAATGTTAAATCAACAATAAATTATAATTTGAACCTCATGACCCAGTTCCGTCTCATCACTTTCTAGCTCAGTAACGTCCATAATTTTCATAACCTGCAATCGAACACATACAAAGCCAAACAAAGGAACTAAATGAGATATCATACCATGAAGTAAATATAAAAAAAATAAACAACCAGTTAACGACAAAAAAATTCAAATACACACACAACAAGAGACATCCAATTATATTAAATCATCCAACAAAAAATAACTATCCTAAATTTTATATTATTAAAACTC
>NC_029789.2:15954122-15955328 GCF_000816755.2 Arachis ipaensis | reverse complement strand
ACATTAACATAAAATCAAATTTTTTGTTTATTTTACATGTATAATGGTTTTTTTAAAAGAAAATATTATTATTACTTTTAATCTTTCATCGAAATGGTTATGACTCTCAATTTATACTAACCAACACAACTCCAAAAAAGCAAAGCGTATACAAATAAATTTTTCTTAAAAATGAAATGAGATAATTTAGTCTATAAAGGTTCATAAATAAAATTTATCCTCGATCTTATTTTTATTTTTTACTTAATAACATTAAGCATTTGATCTTCAACCATTATAATCTCTCGTAATATAACAATTATCACATGTCATGTCTTACTCCTATTTTACCATTATCATATGAAATATTTCACTTGATTTTATCAAAGTAAAATAAAAGTGAGATGATTCGTTTCAATAAAGATGTTTACCATCTTTACACACATATATATGATCAATTTATTATTATAAAATATTTGGTTGAATGGAAAATTATTATCATAAGCCATATTATACGGATAAAATATAATAGAATAATTCATTTTCATTAAGAACAAACATTTCATTTGTATAAAAAATAAACATTCGCATGCAAAAAAAATTTTCACCGCATATCTTGTCGGATTATTGACCCTCCACAACGCATAAATTCACAATGTTGCCATTTGAACGAGTAGAATGGTTACTGATGTAAGAGGATGGGGCATTAGAACCTCCTTCGCCCATTGAGGACTCTATCAATGGTCCAAATAGCACGTCTTAAACTCCAAATACGGTAATGATCTTGGGATAGCATCCGTGGTGCCGCTTTCGGTGACCATGAGACAACAACTGCGGCGGCGGCGGTCTTAGTCGTGAATCGGAGCGACGGAAGAAGCACGGAAACGTGAAGGAAACACATAAGGTGCGTTTGTAGCTGCATTTGCACGAGCTACGAGGGGACATTAGCGTTCTGTTGCATTTGAACGGGGCGAGGGAGAACAGCGGCGTTCTGTTGTATCTGAATGGCTGTCTCTGGCGACGACGGCGAGTGATGGACGTGGGTCGGAGAGGAAGTGTGTAGGCTATACCGCAGACGTCGAAAATGAAATTATGGTGGAATTGGAAGTAATCATATGTAGTGTGAATGCATTTAGGTGTTAATTCTAATTTTTAAAATTTTAAAATATGATAATAATTAATTAATAAAGATTCTGAAATTTAATTTTAATTTTACTTTTTTTAATT
>NC_029789.2:15940539-15954071 GCF_000816755.2 Arachis ipaensis | reverse complement strand
TGCACATATGTTATTGCTTTTTGAAAATGAAACTAGTGATGACATGGCAGTTTAATTTGTAGCTGACAGTGAACCTTGCATGTAAAAGAGTAGTTGGGGGAATTTGAAGTACTTTACGTATATTAACTTTTTTGGCACACTTAAGCACTACGTATATTAATCTCATAGGTAGCTAAAACAGAAGCACAGAGAGGGGATAAAGAAGCAGTAGTAGAAGGCTAACTTGTACAAAAACGTTGGCTTTCTAGTACTCTTCTTAAATATATCTATTTTAGTTATTTCATTTTATTAATGAATGCCACAATTAGCCAATAGGCAACAAAATCTTAATTATATGCGACTTGACCCCAGTTTAATGGTTGATAAAGTCATGTGGCAACTCGCTGTACCTCATAATTCGCGTATTAACGTTGACATAAATACTTTTAGTGGGTTGGTTTGAAAGACAAAAGATCCATAGCATATTCATATTATCTGACTCACATGTTATGTATATTTGATTGTCAAAAGGAAATGGTCATGTCCATGGCATACATCGCATATGGTATTGGAGAAATAATAATTAATTTGAGGTGCAGCAACTTTAAAGAAAGATACGACGTGTTCTAAGTTCTAACTAGCCACATGGAGAATGCTGCTATCTTACAATTCACAAATATATTGTAGAAGACAATGAGCTTACTTAAGTGAAAAAAATATTTTCAAGATCTTTGATAGCGTTTGTTTTGAGGGACTGAGATAGAGATTGAGAGATTGAGAGATTGAAATTTAGTATCGTATTTATTAGTTTAGAGATTGATACTAAAATTTCTATTTGTCTCTAAAATTTTAGTATTTCAGTACCTCTAAAAATAGGGACAGAGGAGACTGAAATTTTTAGAGATGGAGACTGAAATTTTAATAACATTTTATACCTAAAATACTTTCATTTCAATTAATTAATTCTAATTTTACCTTTTGTGTAAATTAAATTAGAGTTTCATTCTTGTTTCAATTCTTGTCTCCTATTTTACACCAAATAGAATATTGAGATTTATTTCAATCCCTGTCTCTTAGTCTTTGTCTCTCAGTCTTAGTTTTTCTGTCTCTATCTCTCCACCAAACGCTACCTTTATGATCTAAGATTCTCTATAAATTATGGCCATTAAATTTTTGAATCAATGGCTCAGATTTAAAATTTTTATTAATAATATAATAATTATATATATATATTTAAATATTTTTATAAATACTTCTATTTTAAAATTACATTTTTATCCCTTTTTTTTATATCTTTTTTCCATCACCCCCTCTTGTTGGTGACGTCACTGAAAGGAGGAGCACGACCGCCACAAGGAGCTGCTTCGAGGAGCTACCGTCGTCGTCATCTTCTCGAACTGCTTCTGCGTGCGCCGTCTTCGCCGTCGTTATCTAGATATTTCAATAGCTGCCGCAGATGTTGAGTTCCGGTGCTTTGTTGGTGGGCTTGCATGGGCCACCCAATAGCGAAGCTCTAGAGAAAGCCTTCTCTGCCTACGGAGAAATTGTTGAATCGAAGGTCCGTTTATTGCAGGCATCATCCATCGGGATCTGAATATCGATTCGGATTTGGATTTGTTACCGCTATCCATCTGATCTGTGATCTTTGCCATGAGGGATGCGATTGATGGCATGAACAGCTCTAACTTTGATGGCCATAACATCACTATCAACGAGACTCAATCCCGTAGAGGTGGCGGAAGTGGTGGAGGTGGCTTCAGAAGCGAAAGCGGCGGTAGTTATAGTGATGGCGGATTTAGCCGCGACGGCGGTGGTAGTGAATACGGAGATGGGGCCGTCATGAAGGTAGATACAACAGAAACGGTGGTAGCAGCGGTGGCTACGAAAAAAAAATGTGAAAAGAAGAAGATGAAAGTATTTATGTAAGTTACTATTTTATTTTATAGTTTTTTTTAAGACCATCAAGAACCTGAATATACTTTTTTCACTCAAGACAAAGCCAGAAAACAAATATCATATAGATACAAGTGTCTAAAATATTGTCGCCAGTATGAATAAGTTTGGTCAAGTTTCTAGGAATATAATAATGTAGATAGATTCCTTTTCTTTTTTAGACTGGAGTAATATATAATTTGATGCCCAGCCCGAATATAAATGGGGTTACTATCAGGTGTACATTGAAAGCCCAAATAAAATTTACAGGTCCGTATCGCACCTCTGAATTCTGCTCTTTCTTTTTCATTTTTTGGTAGAAGTGAGGGGCCTAACCCAAACAAGGAAAACATACTGCACTAAGACCCAGTTTGGGTAACCAACTTAATTAAGCTCATTTTAATAAAATAACTTAAACAATAAATGACTTTATTAAAAGTAACTTATAAATAAGTTATTTTGTGTTTGAATTTTTAACTCTAAAAGTATTTATTTTATAGAAATGTGATGAAAAGTAAAAGTATTATGAGAGAAGTCATTTTTTTTAACTTATCTATAAACTCCTAAATAGCTTCTTAGAAAGTTGTAATTTAATATTGAAAATTGCACCAGACATTAATACTACTACTTTTCATAAGTCAAAAGTTAAAAAAAAGTTACTTCTAGAGTTTTCCAAACGGACCCTAAGAGTCCGTTTGAAAAGTTTTAAAAGTAACATTTTTGAGCTTTTTACTTATGAAAAGTAGTAGTATTAATGTCTGGTGCAATTTTAAAAACTAAATTGCAGCTTTCTAAAAAGCTATTTAAAAAGCTATTTAGAAATTTATAAAAAAGTTAAAAAAAAATGATTTCTCTCATAATACTATTACTTTTTATCATATTTCTATAAAATAAGTACTTTTAGAACTAAAAATTCAAACACAAAATAACTCATTTATAAACTATTTTTAATATAGTAATTTATTATTTAAACTATTTTTTTAAAAAGAGCTTAATTAAATTATTTATCTAAATTGGACATAAGTTACTAGTACATTACGGGGCAAATGAAACCCTGGATCCCGTTCCAAGCTTCCCTTTGCAAGCCAATTGGTGCAATAGCATCACACACTTATACATATATTTATATATTTAAGGATTTGGAAAATATTCACATGATTGACATCTTTATATAAAAATGACATTGTGAATCTTTAAATGGTTAATCAAACATATTAACTCATTTAATAATTTACAATGCTATTTTTATGTAAAATGTCATCATGAGAGTAGGGCTGGCAATTCATATCCTACCCGCGGGTATCCAACCCGGTCCAACCCGTTCGGGTAGGGTAGGCTACCCTACCCGCTGCGGGTAGGGTAGGGTACGGTCCGGGTATGCCTGCGGGTAGGGTAGGGTACGGGTTTAGGGTGTACCCTACCCTACCCTACCCGCACCACATATATAGTGAAGGAAGTAAGAGTTGAACCCACAACCTCTCTTATATAATGACTTATAATAAGTGAACAACCATTAAACTAGTTAGTTAATTTAGTAATTTAGAGCATTAGTTTTTTTATTTTTTATGTTATTAATACGTATAAAATTCGAAATAATTGAATTTTATATTTACTTTGAAAAAATTTGATATTTCTGCGGGTAGGGTAGGGTAGGGTTTAGAATTTTAGGGTGCGGGTAGGGTTAGGGTTGAGAGATTCTCAACCCGCGGGTAGAGTAGGGTAGAGTTTTATACTCTTGGCTCTATATTACTTAATAGCTAACAAATAATTTATTAAACCCAACATTTATTAAAAGAAGTTTTGACGTGCATAAGTTACTATATTGTAAATAGCTTATTACCATATTGTAAACCACACAATTCTAATCATGCTGAAAAAAATAATACAAGAGCATATTTTAAACCATAAATCTTAACTTATATTACTACCAACTCTTGTTTTAATAAAATTATAGGAAGCGGATCTGGTGTTCCATTGTACTTTTACGGAACTGCAATGTGTCAAGCCTTTTTATCGTAGAGATTTAATTTAAACTATTAGAAGGACCTAGATGTAGGGAGTTGTGGTTATTGTGCAGCACATTAGAGTAAGGAGTATGGAAGACAGTCAACAGACCCAACAATTGAGCTCTGCTGGAGGAGTGTAAATGTCTTCTTTCTCCATTGGTGTTTGGCGGCAAGAGGCAAGGTTAGCCACTAGGGGTGCACAGACCCGGCCCGGCTCGAAGGCCCGGCCCGGTCCCGAACACTTTTGGGGCTAATTTGGTGTGATTTCATCGGGTTTAGGGCCGGGTAAGGGTCTCAAAAATAGACCCGGTCATTATTTCGGGTCGGGTCCGGGTCATAGTTCGGGCCACCCGAAGTCGGCCCGGTGACCCGGTCATCATACACAATTAATATTTTGTGTTATTAGTGATGGATCATGACTATTCTTATGTGGAATTTAAGTATTATAAATCTTAATATTTTGTGTTATTAGTCATTATAAAACTATAAGTTAATGTTTTATGTTTAGAATGCATAAGACTTTAGACTAATGCATAATATTGTGTTATTTGTATTGATTTAAATATTTGGTATTATTAGACAATATTAGTATTGATTGTGGTTATACTTTAGTATTGATTGTGGTTATGCTTTAATTTTGAAGAATGGTTGGTTCTTGTTATATTTTTCTAAGTGAATTTTACCATGTTAAATAATGGTTGGAGTCTTGGAAATTTGGATATTTTTACATGCTAGCTTACAAGAAGGTATCAACGTAATGTAATGTTAACGGCCCGGTTTTCACCCGGTTTTCACCCGGTTTTCACCCGGTTTTTACCCGGTATAATTGTGGCCCGAAAGTGTATTGGTTTCATCGGGTCTAGGGCCGGGTTCGGGTCTAATAAATAGATCCGGTGTATATTTCGGGTCGGGTCTGGGTCACATCGAACCCGGCTTCACCCGGCCCATGTGCACCCCTATTAGCCACAGTTGAGGTTGAGGCCAGTCGAGCTAATGCTGTTGTGGGGCCTTAATTGGGTATAGGCGGTTGGGTTGATTGTGCTAGTGGAGGATGGATCCTGCAGGAAGAGTTGGTTGTTGAATGGACTTGTATAGGTGAATCCATAAGATGAGTTTGGGTCTGTAGGTGAAAAACGTGGGCCTTTGCCAAATGAAAGAAAACTAAAAAAGGACTTGTTAACTGAATGGTAAAATCACTAAAATGTTAAGTTTCTTTGATAATGTAAATTATGATTTAGATTGTGAATGTGTATGCTAAAATGTTGCCAGTACTATTTTTTTGAATGGTTATTTTTATGTACACTTTTAATTATTAACCACCCAATGGTGTAGAACGTAATTTAATCGGAGAAGAATAACTCTATTTCATGCAAATGCCTAAGTCTTTGTTCCTGTGTTTCGACCGACGGAGTTGAATATTATTGATACGGAACATAACCCAGGATAAGATGGAAGATTAAAGAAAGAAATTTTTCTATCTCAATTTGATTTTTTGATACAACAGCTAATGGAATCACTCTACCTCACTTGTTCACACCCAAATTTTTCAAAGAAGCTCAAAGAAAATTTCATTCATAAAATTAAGGAAAAAAAAATGGCTATCAAATTTTAGAAGATTTTTATACCTCTTAAATTTAAATCCCTAACTCATAAGTTCACTAGAATAAAATATGGGTTAAATCATAATTGGGCCTAAAACAAACAAATAACAAAAAATAAAATAAACATAGAATAAATTCTAAGAAAGTGATGTCTCTTTTAATTCATCTTGACTAATGAGAGTCTTCAATGCATCTTGTAAAATAGTAAGACGTGTGACTTTTGATAATCGTTAATCATTATCTTGCCCAATTCTTGATGCATCTCTTGAACACATGATTTAGCCATGTTTGCAAAACCTTCTTTTATTCTTTTAGTTGTTGCTCTTGTAATTGGACCAATTGGCATATGACAGTTCTCAGTTTGTCCCATAGGGCTCGTATCATTCCCTCCCTCCTGAAAAAGATTTATCCTCGAATCTGCATCACAAGCAAAAGGAGATAGGTCAGAAACATTAAAAGTAGCTGATACATTATACTCACCTGGAAGGTCAATCTTGTAAGCATTGTTATTGACCCTTTCGAGCACTTGAAATGGACCATCACCCCTAGGGTCTAACTTGGATTTTCTTTGAGTAGGAAATCTCTCCTTTCTCAAATGAACCCATACCCAGTCACCAGGTTCAAAGATAAGTTGTCTTCGACCTTTATTCACCCGTTGGGCTATCAACTTATTTTTCTGTTCAAGCGATTCACGTGCTTTCAAGTGCATTGCTTTAACCTTTTTAGCTTTACCTTCTGCATCCAAGCTAACAATATCACTCAAAGGCAAAGGTAATAAGTCCAAAACAGTTAAAAGATTTAAACCATAAACAAGTTCAAAAGGAGAAACCCAGTAGAAGAATGAATAGTTCTATTATAAGCAAACTCAATAAAAGGTAAACAATCTTCCCAAGTTTTCAAATTCTTACCAACAACAGCACGTAAAAAGGTCCCTAATATTTTATGTACTACTTCAGTTTGACCATCAGTTTGAGGATGACAAGTAGTAGAGTATAATAATTTTGTGCCTAATTTATCCCATAAAACTTTCCAAAAATGACTAAAAAATTTTACGTCACGATCAGAAACAATAGTTTGGGGGAACACCATGCAAACGCACAACCTCTCTAAAGAACAGATCAGCAATATTTGTTGCATCATCAGTTTTATGGCATGCAATAAAATGATCCATTTTACTAAATCTGTCTACCACAACAAAAATGCTATCTCGACATTTTTTTGTTCGATGCAAACCAAGAACAAAATTCATAGAAATATCAACCCACGGATGCATAGGAACAGGTAAAGGGGCATACAAACCATGTGGTAAAGACTTAGATTTAGCCTGTTTACATGCAACACACTTAGCACAAAATTTTTCAACATCTCTACGCATGCGTGGTGATGAGCGGATAATTTATACCCTTTTTGGCATTGTTTTTACATAGTTTTTAGTATGTTTTAGTTACTTTTTATTATATTTTTATTAGTTTTTATGCAAAAATCATATTTCTGGACTTTACTATGAGTTTGTGTATTTTTATGTAATTTCAAGTATTTTCTGGCTGAAATTGAGGGACCTGAGCAAAAATCTGGTTCAGAGGCTGAAAAAGGACTGCAGATGCTGTTGGATTCTGACCCTCCTGCACTCGAAATGGATTTTCTGAAGCTACAGAAGCCCAATTGGCGCGCTCTCAATTGCGTTGGAAAGTAGACATCTTGGGCTTTCCAGAAATGTATAATAGTCCATACTTTACCCGAGATTTGATGGTCCAAACTGGCATCTAAACGCCCACCAAAGACCTTTTCCTGGAGTAAAACGCCAGAATTGGAGTTAAACACCCAAACTGGCACCCAAGCTGGCGTTTAACTCCAGAAATGGCCTATGCACGTGTAAAGCTCAATGCTCAGCCCAAGCACACACCAAGTGGGCCCTGGAAGTGGATTTCTGCACTATCTGCATTTAGTTACTCATTTTCTGTAAACCTAAGTTATTAGTTTAGTATAAATAGTACTTTTTACTATTGTATTCACATACTTTTACCATACTTGGAAAACTTTATCATCCTTGGACTTGGAGGCTGGCCATACGGCCATGCCTAGACTATTTTCACTTATGTATTTTCTACGATGGAGTTTCTACACCCCATAGATTAAGGTGTGGAGCTCTGCTGTTCTTCATGAATTAATGCAAGTACTATTGTTTCTCTTTCAATTCACGCCTACTTCTTCTCCAAGATATACTCTCGTACTTAATTCAGTTAAGTCAGAATGAAGGGGTGACCCATGACAATCACCCACTATCTTCGTTACTCGCTTAGCCAAGATCCGCGTGCCTGACAACCATAAAGCAGTCTACATGATGTTCAACGTAGTCCTTAGACGACAGCCAGAGTATATTCTCTTGGGTCTCTAATACACGGACCGAGTCCGTGAGATTAGGATCTTCGTGGTATAGGCTAGAACCAATTGGCAGCCATTCCTAAGATCCGGAAAGTCTAAACCTTGTCTGTGGTATTCCGAGTAGGATCTGGGAAGGGATGACTGTGACGAGCTTCAAACTTGCGAATGCTGAGCGGAGTGACAGTGGCAAAAGGACAAGGGTCCTATTCCGACGCTAGCAGGAACCGACAGATGATTAGCCGTGCGGTAGCTGTACTTGGTATTTTTCATCCGAGACGAGAAATCCGACAGTTGATTAGCCGTGCAAAGGCCGTACCTGGTATTTTTTATCCGAGAGGATCATACAGCTTGCCATGGAAGGGAGTACGCATGGTTGGAAGAAGGCAATAGGAAAGCAGAGGTTCAGAAGCAACAAAGCATCTCCAAATGCTTATCTGAAATTCCCACTAATGAATTACATAAGTACCTTTATCTTATTTTCTGTTTTATTTATCTTTTAATTATCAAAACTCATAACCATTTGAATCCGCCTGACTGAGATTTACAAGATGACCATAGCTTGCTTCAAGCCGACAATCTCCGTGGGATCGACCCTTACTCACTTAAGGTATTACTTGGACGACCCAATGCACTTGCTGGTTAGTTGTGCGGAGTTGTGAAAAGTGTGAATCATAATTTCGTGCACCAAGTTTTTGGCGCCGTTGCTGAGGATTGTTCGAGTTTGGACAACTGACGGTTCATCTTGTTGCTTAGATTAGGTAATTTTATTTTATGTTTAAGCTTTTTATTTTTTATTTTCGAAAAATTAAAAAAAAATGTTCCTTTTGGACCGAAGCTTTAGACTACCATTGCATGAATCCTGGAATTCCTATTAAAAATTTTGAATTTCTTTATTTTCTTTTCCAAAATAATTTTCGAAAAATACAAAAAAAATTTAATGAAATAATAAAAACCAAAAAATTTTGTGTTTCTTGTTTGAGTTTCGTGTCAAATTTTAAGTTTGGTGTCAATTGCATGTTTTAATTTTTCTTGAATTTTCGAAAATATATGCATTATGTTCTTCTTTTATTTTCAAGTTGTTCTTGATGATTCTCTTTGTTTAATCTTGTGATTTTCTTGTTTTGTGTCTTTTGTTGTTTTTCATATGCATTTCCGAATTCATAGTGTTTAAACATTAAAAATTTCTAAGTTTGGTATCTTGCATGTCTTTCTTTTCTTGAAAATTTTCAAAAATATGTTCTTGATGTTCATCATGATCTTTAAAGTGTTCTTGTTGTTCATCTTGACATTCAAAGTGTTCTTGCATGCATTAGTTGTTTTGATCTTAAATTCTTATGTCTTGTGTCATTTTGTTATTTTTCTCTCTCCTCATTAAAAATTCAAAAATAAAAAAATAATATCTTTCCCTTATTTTGCTCATAAATTTCGAAATTTTGGGTTGACTTAGTCAAAAATTTTTGAATTTAGTTGTTTCTTGTTAGTCAAGTCAAAATTTCAATTTAAAAATTCTATCTTTTCAAATCTTTTTCAAAAATCAAAACATTTTCATTTTTCTTTCATGTTTTTGAAAATCTCAAAATTAATTTTAAAATCTTTTTCTTAATTTTATTTCATAATTTTCAAAATTAGTGCTAACATTTAATGTTTTGAGTAAAAAATTTTCAAGTTGTTACTTGCCTATTAAGAAAGGATCAATCTTTAAATTCTAGAATCATATCTTTTAGTTTCTTGTTAGTCAAGTAATCAACTTTAATTTCAAAAATTAAATCTTTTTAATTTCCTTTCCAAATATTTTTTCAAAATAAATTTCAATCATATCTTTTTCAAAACTAAATTTCAAAATCTTTTTCTAACTTCTTATCTTTTCAAAATTTATTTTTAAATATTTTTCAATTAACTACTTGACTTTTTGTTTGTTTTACTATTTCTTATCTTTTTCAAAACCACCTAACTACTTTTCTCTCTCTAATTTTCGAAAACCACTAACAACTCTTTCAAAATTCTTTTTTTATTAACTAATTATTTTAAATTCTAATTTTATTTTATTTCTTTTAATAAATTCGAATTCTAATTAATAATTAAAATAAAAACAAAAATATTTTTCTTTTATTTTAAATTAATATTCGAATACTCTCTCTCTCTCTCTCATCTCTTTCTATTTATTTATTTAATTACTAACACTTCTCTTCTTCTTAAAATTTGAACCCTCTCCCTCTCTCTGTGTTCGAATTCTCTTTATTTTCTCTCTACCTCATTCTTCTATTCTTCTACTCACATAAAGGAATCTCTATACTGTGACATAGAGGATTCCTCTTCTTTTCTGTTCTCTTCTCTTTCATATGAGCAGGAACAATGATAAGAACATTCTTGTTGAAGCTGATCCTGAATCTGAAAAGACTCTAAAGAGGAAGCTAAGAGAAGCTAAAGCACAAAACTCTGGAGAGGACCTTACAGAAATTTTTGAAAAAGAAGTAGAGATGGCAGCCGAAAACAATAACAATGGTGGAGATGCAAGGAAGATGCTTGGTGACTTTACTGCACCAACTTCTGACTTCTACGGAAGAAGCATCTCAATTCTTGCAATTGGAGCAAACAACTTTGAGCTTAAGCCTTAATTAATTTCTCTAATGCAGCAGAATTGTAAGTTTCATGGGCTTCCATTGGAAGATCCTCATCAGTTCTTAGCTGAATTCTTGCAAATATGTGACACTGTTAAGACCAATGGGGTTAATCCCGAAGTCTACAGACTTATGCTTTTCCCCTTTGCTGTAAGAGACAGAGCTAGGATATGGTTAGACTCACAACCTAAAGAAAGCCTGAACTCTTGGGAAAAGTTGGTCAATGCTTTCTTGGCCAAGTTCTTTCCACCTCAAAAGTTGAGCAAGCTTAGAGTGGAAGTCCAAACCTTCAGACAGAAGGAAGGTGAATCCCTCTATGAAGCTTGGGAAAGATACAAGCAATTAATCAGAAGGTGTCATTCTGACATGCTTTCAGAATGGAGCATCCTATGTATATTCTATGATGGTCTGTCTGAATTGTCCAAGCTGTCATTGGACCACTCTGCTGGTGGATCTCTTTATCTGAAGAAGACGCCTGCAGAAGCCCAGGAACGCATTGAAGTGGTTGCAAATAACCAGTTCATGTATTCTTCTGAAAGAAATCCTGTGAATAATGGGGTGACTCAGAAGAAAGGAGTTCTTGAGATTGATACTCTAAATGCAATATTGGCTTAGAATAAAATATTGACTCAGCAAGTCAATATGATTTCTCAGAATCTGACTGGAATGCAAGCTACATCCGGCAGTACTAAAGAAGCTTCCTCTGAAGGAGAAGCTTATGACCCTAAGAATCCTGCAATGGAAGAGGTGAATTACATGGGAGAATCCTATGGAAACATCTATAATCCTTCATGGAAAAATCATCCAAATTTCTCATGGAAGGATCAACAGAAGCCTCAACAAGGCTTCAATAATAATAATGGTGGGAGAAATAGGTTTGGCAATAGCAAACCTTTTCCATCATTTTCTGAGCAACAGACAGAGAATTCTAAGAAGAGCCTCTCTGACTTAGCAACCATAGTCTCTGATCTATCTAAGACCACTCTCAGTTTCATGACTGAAACAAGGTCCTCCATTAGAAATTTGGAGGCACAAGTGGGTCAACTGAGTAAAAGAGTGACTGAAACTCTTCCTAGTACTCTCCCAAGCAATACAGAAGAGAATCCAAAGAGAGAGTGCAAGGCCATCAATATACCCAACATGGCCGAACCTATAGAGGAGGAAGAGGCAGTGATTTCTAGTGAGGAAGACCTCAATGGACGTCCACTGACCACTAAGGAGTTCCCTAATGAGGAACCAAAGTAATCTGAGGCTCATACAGAGACCATAGAGATTCCACTGAACTTACTGTTGCAGTTCATGAGCTCTGATGAAGATCCTTCCTCTGAAGAAGATGAAGATATTATTGAAGAGTAAGTTGCTAAGTATCTAGGAGCAATCATAAAGCTGAATGCCAAGTTATTTGGTAATGAGACTTGGGAGGATGAACCTCCATTGCTCATCAATGAACTGAATGCCTTGGTTCAACAAAAATTACCTCAGAAGAAACCGGATTTCGGAAAGTTCTTAATACCCTGTACCATAGGCACCATGACCTTTAAGAAGGCTTTGTGTGACCTGGGGTCAGGAATAAACCTCATGCCACTCTCTGTAATGGAGAAACTGGGGATCTTTGAGGTACAAGCTGCAAGAATCTCACTAGAGATGGCAGACAAATCAATGAAACAGGCTTATGAACTTGTAGAGGATGTCTTAGTGAAGGTTGAAGGCCTGTACATCCCTGCTGACTTCATAATCCTAGACACTGGAAAGGATGAGGATGAATGCATCATCCTTAGAAGACCCTTCCTAGCCACAGCAAGAGCTGTGATTGATGTGGACAGAGGAGAGTTAGTCCTTTAATTGAATGGGGACTAACTTGTGTTTAAGGCCCAAGGATCTTCTTCTGTAACCATGGAGAGGAAGCATGAAAAGCTTCTTTCAATACAGAGTCAAACAGAGCTTCCACACTCAACTTCTAAGTTTGGTGTTGGGAGGCCACCATCAAGCTCTGTGTCTCTGTGAAGCTCTCTAAGAGCTCACTGTCAAGCTATTGACATTAAAGAATCGCTTATTGGGAGGCAACCCAATGTTATTTAATTATATTTATTTATTTATATTCCATTGTCATTTTATGTTTTCTTTAGGTAGATGATCATGTGAAGTCATAAAAATAGCTGCAGAACTAAAGCAAAATAAAAAACAGCATAAAAAATAGCACACCCTAGAGGACAGGCTTACTGGCGTTTAAACGCCAGTAAGGATAGCAGAATGGCGTTTAACGCCCAGTCTGGCAGCATTCTGGACGTTAAACGCCAGAATGGGCAGCACTCTGGGCGTTTAACGCCAGAAAAGGGTGACTGGTGTCTGGCTGACGTTAAACACCAGAATTGGCAGACAGACTGGCGTTTAACGCCAGAAAAGGGTGTCTGGCTGGCGTTAAACACCAGAAAGGGGCAGCAGACTGGCGTTTAACGCCAGGAAAGGTAGCAGAGCTGGCGTTTAACGCCAGAATTAGCACACTGAGGGCATTTGAACACCAGAATGGTACAGGGAGCAGAATTCCTTGACACCTTAGGATACCCCACCTCTTCTTCTCTCCTCTTCACACCTCTCCATAACACTCTTCCCCAAATACCATTCACCTATCAAATTCTAACCTCTTCCCCATATTCTCTTCACCACTCACATCCATCCATCATAAACCCCACATACCTCACCATTCAAATTCAAACCATTTCCCTCCCAAACTCACCCCTTCATACCCGAATTCCCTCTCTCCCTTACCCTATAAATACCCCTCCTTACCACCTTCAATTTCACACATCATAACCACCTAAAATCCCCTTGGCCGAACCATTCACACACCTTTATCTCCTCCATTTCTTCTTCTTCTACTCCTTTCTTTCTTCTTTTGCTCGAGGACTGACAAACCCCAATTTGACGGTTTGTTTTGCATTGAATTCAGAGTATTTTGATAACCTTTTGTCACATTTAGCCTAGGAATTAGCATGATTTTGTTATCTCTCCCATAT
>NC_029789.2:15927882-15940343 GCF_000816755.2 Arachis ipaensis | reverse complement strand
GGGACGCGCGACGCGCACGCGTACCATGCGCGCACGCGCCGATGATGGCACATGACCTCATTAATGCAACACGTGCCTGGCGATTTGAGAGGGTTTCTGAACCCATTTTTGGCGCCAAATTGCTAAGGGAAAGGAATAAAAGGATGAAGGATTAAGGGGAAGGCATAAGGACATCATAAGGGGAATGATAATCATCATTCCCAACTAACTAATCACTTTTAGCTTAGAGTTTTGGAGAGAGAAGCTCTCACTTCTCTCTAGAATTAGGATTAGGATTAGGTTTAGTTCTTAGATCTAGGTTTTAATCTTTGCTTTCTTCCACCTCTATTTCTCAATCTTCATTGTAATTCCTAGGGAGAACGACCCGAGGTCCAATACTTCGGTTTATAAATTTTAGGGGTTTGTACTAGTGACAAACAACTTTTTGTATGAAAGGATTATTGCTTGGTTTAGAAACTATACTTTACAACGAGATTTTATTAGTGAATTTCTAAACCGTCAAAAATCCATTCATCAAGGACGAGCAACACTTCTAAGTTTACTGTGGGAAAAAGCTCTGTTTTTTATTTTTCCATAACCATTAATGGCACCTAAGACTGGAGAAACCTCTAGAAAGAGGAAAGGGAAGGTAATTGCTTCCACCTCCGAGTCATGGGAGATGGAGAGATTCATCTCAAAGGTCCATCAAGACCACTTCTATGAAGTTGTGGCCAAGAAAAAGGTGATCCCCGAGGTCCCCTTCATGCTTAGAAAGAGTGAATATCTGGAGATCTGACGTGAGATTCGAAGAAGAGGTTGGGAAGCTCTCACCAACCAATCCAATAAGTCAGAATCTTAATGGTTCAAGAGTTCTATGCTAATGCATGGATCACTAAGAACCATGATCAAAGTATGAACCCGAACCCAAAGAATTGGCTCACAATGGTTCGGGGGAATTACTTGGATTTCAGTCCAGAAAATGTGAGGTTGGCATTTAACTTGCCAATGATGAGAGGAGATCCTCATCCTTTCACTAGAAGGGTCAACTTTGATCAAAGGTTGGACCAAGTCCTCATGGACATCTGTATGAAAGGAGCTCAATGGAAGAGAGACTCCAAAGGCAAGCCGGTTCAACTAAGAAGGCTTGACCTCAAACCCGTGGCTAGGGGATGGTTGGAGTTCATCCAACACTCTATCATTCCTACTAGCAACCGGTCTGAAGTTACAATAGACCAGGATATCATGATCTATAGTATCATGAATGGAGAGGAAGTAGAAGTTCATGAGATCATACCTCTAGAACTCTACAAGGTGGCAGACAAGCCCTCAACTTTGGCAAGGTTAGCCTTCCCTCATCTCATCTGTAACCTATGCAATTCAGCTGGAATTGTCATAGAGGAAGACATCCTCATTGATGAGGACAAACCCATCACTAAGAAGAGGATGGAGCAAATAAGAGAGCCCACTCATGGACCTCAACAAGAGCATGAGGAAATTCCTCATCAAGAAATCCCTAAGATGCCTCAAGGGATGCACTTTCCTCCACAAAACTATTGGGAGCAAATCAACACCTCCTTAGGAGAATTGAGTTCCAACATGGGGCAACTAAGGATGGAGCACCAAGAGCACTCCATTATCCTCAATGAAATCAGAGAGGACCAAAAGGCCATGAGGGAGGAGCAACAAAGGCAAGGAAGAGACATAGAGGAGTTCAAGCACTCCATAAGATCTTCAAGAGGAAGAACTAGCCGCCATCACTAAGGTGGACCCATTCTTTAATTTCCTTGTTCTTATTTTTCTGTTTTTCGGTTTTTATGCTTTATGTTTTGTCTATGTTTTGTGTCTTTATTACATGATCATTAGTGTCTAGTGTCTATGTCTTAAAGCTATGAATGTCCTATGAATCCTTCACCTTTCTTAAATAAAAAAATATTTTTAATTGCAAAAGAACAAGAGGTACATGGATTTCGAATTTTATCTTGAAATTAGCTTAATTATTTTGATGTGGTGGCAATACTTTTTGTTTTCTGAATGAATGCTTGAACAGTGCATATTTTTGATATTGTTGTTTATGAATGTTAAAATTGTTGGCTCTTGAAAGAATAATAAAAAAAAGGAGAAATGTTATTGATAATCTGAAAAATCATAAAATTGATTCTTGAAGCAAGAAAAAGCAGTGAAAATCAAAGCTTGCGAAAAAAAATGGCAAAAAAAATAAAAAAAAGAAAGAAAAAGAAAAAGCAAGCAGAAAAAGCCAATAACCCTTTAAACCAAAAGGCAAGGGTAAAAAGGATCCAAAGCTTTGAGCATTAATGGAAAGGAGGGCCCAAAGAAATAAAATCCCGGCCTAAGCGGCTAAATCAAGCTGTCCCTAACCATGTGCTTGTGGCGTGAAGGTGTCAAGTGAAAAGCTTGAGACTGAGCGGTTAAAGTCGTGGTCCAAAGCAAAAAGAGTGTGCTTAAGAGCTCTGGGCACCTCTAACTGGGGACTCTAGCAAAGCTGAGTCACAATCTGAAAAGGTTCACCCAGTTATGTGTCTGTGGCATTTATGTATCCAGGTGGTAATACTGGAAAACAAAATGCTTAGGGTCACGGCCAAGACTCATAAAGTAGTTGTGTTCAAGAATCAACATACTGAACTAGGAGAATCAATAAAACTATCTGAATTCTGAGTTCCTATGGATGCCAATCATTCTGAACTTCAAAGAATAAAATGAGATGCCAAAACTGTTCAGAAGCAAAAAGGCTACAAGTCCCGCTCATCTAATTAAAACTAATCTTCATTGATATTTTTGAGATTTATTGTATTTTCTATTCTTTTTATCCTATTTTGTTTTTAGTTGATTGGGGACAAGCAACAATTTAAGTTTGGTGTTGTGATGAGCGGATAATTTATACCCTTTTTGGCATTGTTTTTACATAGTTTTTAGTATGTTTTAGTTACTTTTTATTATATTTTTATTAGTTTTTATGCAAAAATCACATTTCTGGACTTTATTATGATTTTGTGTGTTTTTCTGTAATTTCAGGTATTTTCTGGCTGAAATTGAAGGACCTGAGCAAAAATCTGATTCAAAGGCTGAAAAAGAACTGCAGATGTTGTTGGATTCTGACCCTCCCGAACTCGAAATGGATTTTTTGGAGCTATAGAAGCCCAAATGGAGCGCTCTTAATTGCGTTGGAAAGTAGACATCTTGGGCTTTCCAGAAATGTATAATAGTCCATACTTTGCTCGAGATTTGATGGCCCAAACTGGCATCTAAACGCCCACCAAAGACCCTTTTCTGGAGTAAAATGCCAGAACTGGCACCAGAACTGGAGTTAAACGCCCAAACTGGCACCCAAGCTGGCGTTTAACTCCAAGAATGGCCTATGCACGTGTAAAGCTTAATGCTCAGCCCAAGCACACACCAAGTGGGCCCCGGAAATAGATTTCTGCACTATCTGCACTTAGTTACTCATTTTCTGTAAACCTAATTTACTAGTTTAGTATAAATAGCACTTTTTACTATTGTATTCGCATACTTTTACCATACTTGGAAAACTTTATCATCCTTGGACTTGGAGGCTGGCCATACAGCCATGCCTAGACTATTTTCACTTATGTATTTTCTACGGTGGAGTTTCTACACCCCATAGATTAAGGTGTGGAGCTCTGCTGTTCTTCATGAATTAATGCAAGTACTATTGTTTCCCTTTCAATTCATGCCTACTTCTTCTCCAAGATATACTCTCGTACTTAATTCAGTTAAGTCAGAATGAAGGGGTGACCCGTGATAATCACCCACTATTTTCGTTACTCGCTTAGCCAAGATCCGCGTGCCTGACAACCACAAAGCGGTCTACATGATGTTCAACATAGTCATTGGACGACAGACGGAGTATATTCTCTTGGGTCTCTAATACACGGACCAAGTCCGTGAGATTAGGAACTTCGTGGTATAGACTAGAACCAATTGGCAGCCATTCCTGAGATCCGGAAAGTCTAAACCTTGTCTGTGGTATTCCGAGTAGGATCTGGGAAGGGATGACTGTGACGAGCTTCAAACTTGCAAATGTTGGGCGCAGTGACAGTGTGCAAAAGGACAAGGGTCCTATTTTGACGCTAGCGGGAACCGACAGATGATTAGCCGTGCGGTAGCTGTACTTGGTATTTTTCATCCGAGACGAGAAATTTGACAGTTGATTAGCCGTGCAGAAGATGTACCTGGTATTTTTCATCCGAGAGGATCATACAGCTTGCCATGGAAGGGAGTACGCATGGTTGGAAGAAGGCAATAGGAAAGCAGAGGTTCAGAAGCAACAAAGCATCTCCAAACGCTTATCTGAAATTCCCACCAATGAATTACATAAGTACCTTTATCTTATTTTCTGTTTTATTTATCTTTTAATTATCAAAACTCATAACCATTTGAATCCGCCTGATTGAGATTTACAAGATGACCATAGCTTGCTTCAAGCCGACAATCTCCATGGGATCGACCCTTACTCACGTAAGGTATTACTTGGACGACCCAGTGCACTTGCTGGTTAGTTGTGCGGAGTTGTGAAAAGTGTGAATCAAAATTTCGTGCACCACGTGGCCAGTAAAAATGTTCAGATAACACGTCCAATGTCTTATGCACACCAAAATGACCCATCAAATCCCCATTATGTGATTCAAGAACAAGTAAGTCCCTCATAGAACAAGCAGGCACACAAATTCTATTACCACGAAACAGAAAACCTTCATGTCTATAAAATTTGTTAAATGTACTATGTTTACAAGAGGCATAAATAGCAGAAAAGTCAGAATTAGTGACATACAGCTCCTTTAAAAACTCAAATCCCAATAACTTAGAGGTAAGTGTAGTAATCAAATCATACCTCCAAGATAAAGCATCAGCAATGACATTATCTTTACCTTGTTTAAAGGCAATCACATAGGGAAATGTTTCAATAAATTCCACCCATTTAGCATGTCTTTTATCAAGCTTACCTTGTCCTTTTAAGTGCTTCAAAGATTCATGATCCGTGTGAATCACAAACTCCTTAGGTAAGAGGTAGTGTTGCCAAACCTCTAAAGCCCGAACCAAAGCATATAATTCTTTGTCATATATGAATATTTACGCTGAGCTAAATTCAACTTTTCACTTAAGAAGGCAATGGCTCATTTTTCCTGCATTAAAACAGCACCTATACCAATGCCAGAAGCATCACATTCAATCTCAAAGGTTTTATCAAAGTTAGGTAAAATAAGAATAGGAGCAGAACACAAACAGTCTTTTAGGGTATGAAATGCAATGTCTTGTTCCCTTTCCCATTTAAATCCAACATCCTTTTTTATAACCTCTGTGAGAGGCGTAGCAATAGCAGAAAATTTTTTACAAATCTTCTATAAAACCCAGCTAACCCATGAAAACTTCGTACCTCAGAAGCATTCTTAGGCGTTGGCCATTCACGAATAACCTTTACCTTTTCCTCATCAACTTCAATTCCACTCGCACTCACAATAAAACCAAGAAATATAACTTGATCAATACAAAAAGTGCACTTTTTAAGATTAGTATATAATTTTTCTTTTCGAAGCACTTCCAAAACATCTGAAACATGTGACAAGTGGTCATCCAAACAAGTGCTATAAATGAGAATATCTTCAAAATAAACAACAACAAATTTACCCAAAAAGTCTCGCAAAGCATGGTTCATTAGACGCATAAAAGTACTAGGGGCATTAGTTAACCCAAAAGGCATTACTAACCACTCATATAACCCATGTTTTGTTTTAAATGCAGTCTTCCATTCATCCCCTGGTTTCATTCTAACTTGATAATACCCACTTTTCAAATCAATTTTAGTGAATATGCATGCAACATATAACTCATCAAGCAAGTCATCTAACCTAGGGATAGGATAACGATACTTTACCGTAATTTTATTGACTGCACGACAATCCACACACATTCGCCAAGTACTATCCTTCTTTGGAACCAACAAAACTGGTACAGCACATGGACTCATACTCTCCCGGATGTGACCTTTGGCTAATAACTCCTCCACTTGCCTTTGAAGCTCCTTTGTCTCTTCAGGATTACTCCTATAGGCTGGTCTATTAGGAATGCTAGCACCAGGAATAAAATCAATTTGGTGCTCAATCTCCCACATAATGGAGGCAAACCACGTGGTATGTCAGTAGGAAAGACATCGACAAATTCCTGCAACTAAGAGACAAAGCTATTTGGCAAATTTGGGTTAAGGTCAGTGTCAGATAATAAAGTGTCCCTAAACCGAACCATAAACAAAGATTTCTTGCCTATTAAAGCACTCTTTAAATCTCTATCTTTTGCAAAAAAATACAATTTGCTCTCAACTTTCTCAATTTTTTTTTGTATTTGTACTACTCTCATGACATGGACTCTTTTCTTTCTTTTCACTCACCTTTGGTCCTTTTGCTATATTCTTTTCTCTCATAGTCTCTTTTCTCTAAGATTTTTCTGTGATCTCACATCCCATGTTCCCCTTGGTATCCTGTTGAAGCTTCAAATGGTCAAGGTAAACCTCCTTAGGTGATAAAGGAGCAAGAGTGATCTTGCGACCATTAAAATCAAAGGAGAATCGATTCGTGTAACCATCATGAAATGCTCGATGGTCGAAATACCAAGGTCGCCCCAATAATAAATGACAAGCTTGCATTGGCACCACATCACACAATGCCTCATCAACATACTTGCCAATAGAGAATGCAATTGTCACCTGTTTGTCAACCTTGATCTCTCCACTGTCATTCAACCACTGCAACGTATATGGTTTAAGATGTCGAACACATGTCAAACCCAATTTCTCCACCATAAGTGTACTAGCCACATTAGTCCAACTCCCGCCATCAATTATTAGACTACACACTTTTCCACCCACCAAGCATCTAGTGTGAAAAAGATTGTGGCGTTGCTCTAGACTATCTTCTTTCACCTGCAAATTCAAAGCATGTCTAACAACAAAAGATTCACCATGGACTGCATACTCAACATCACCATCAGAACAATCCTCCAAAGATGGCATGCTATTATGATCAGAGTCATCACCATGATCAGAATCAGACACAATATCATCTCCTCTAATAACCATCAATCTCCTATTTGGGCAATCACTAGCATAATGACCTATACCATGACACTTGAAGCATTTAATATCTCGATGTCTAGAAGTAGCAGAAGAAGAGTTAGAATTACCTATCTTCTTCGTAGCATCAAGCAATGCATTGGATTCAACACCCTTAGTCTTTGTTGTGTCAGCACTACGAGACTCCCACTTTGGATTAGCATGCGATAATCCTCTTGGTGCTCTTCTTTGTTGTTGCCTTTCCACCTTCATTGCCATACTGACCAAATCCTCCATCTTCACATAATGATGTAACTCCACCACATCAGCAATTGCTCTATTCAAACCACCCACAAATCGTGCCATAGTAACCTCAGTGTCCTATTCTATGTTGGCAGTAATCATAAGCATTTCTATTTCCTTATGGTAGTCTTCAACGGACTTGGAGCCTTGAGTCAGTCGATGTAACTTCTAATGCACTTTCCTGTAGTAGTATGAAGGCACAAATCATTTCTTCATGAGGCGCTTCATAAGATCCCAAGACTCTATAGGGTGATCATCATTCCGCCGTCATGTCTTCACTAGTTCATCCCACCAAAGCAAGGCATAGTCACAGAATGCAACTACTGCCAAACGATCCTTCTTTGCCTCAGAGTAATTATGACAAGCAAAAATTCTTTCCACCTTATGTTCCCACTCCAAATAAACTTCAGGATCATTTCTCCCTTTGAATGGTGGTATTTGCATCTTGATGGTGTTGATATTGCTATCTTGACTTTTATGTCGAGGTGTTATAACCCCATCAGAGTCATCATCAGAAGGTACATGATTCTGACGCCGATTCCGGAAAGGTCCTTGTTTAGTAATCTTGGATAGTGTCTGTGTCACCTCTTGCTTCCATGCTTTCAATTCAGTCATGCGATTAGTTAAGTGTTGAATGACCCTTTGCATCAACTCCATGTCAACTAAAGTATCTTCGGAATGAGCTGCCATAACAATGAACCTGTAACAAAAATGTTATAAAAGGACATCACAATCACTTGCTCACGTGTTTCACTCAAAGATGGACACTCGTGTTTATTCTCAAAATTGGCTTTTACCCTCTATTGAACTTACCACTCTTGCCTTTTACCACTCTTGAATCTCTTTGACTGTTGCACTTTAGAAATCAAATAAAAATAAAAGATAGAGAAAATCTGACGCAACGATAAGAGGAAAAGATGGACAGAATAATAAAAAGGGACAAAGACACAAAAGACAAAAGATAAGAATAATAAAAAATAAAAATAATAAGAATAAGAATAATGATAATAACGTACGTAATGATTTTTTTTTGAGATTGTTGCTTTGTTTTTTTATAAGAACACAACGCTTTTTTTTTTGTGATTTTTTTTTTGCTTGAGTGCTACTGTGTAAACTTCAAAGTATGTACTCTCAAGTATGTACTCTTTTTTTTTGGGTACTCAAGGTGTGTTGGCAAAAGAAAATTTACTAATAATAAGAAACTTCAAAGTGCGTACTCTTTTTTTTTTACTAATAATGAGAAGAATGATAATAAAGTAATAAAAAGGAAGGACGAAAAGAATAATGATGAACACAAATGCAGCAAGGAAAGAAAATAATCCTAGGAAAAGGAATTAAAAGACAATCAACAAGAAAAGAATAAGACGTAAGGATAAAGTGACTATGCGTGGCTGGAATTTTTTTTTTAAATTTATATAGAACACAAAAAGGGTGAACGTAGACTAATGAAAATTAATCTAATACCTGAAATCTGATACCAAATGATACGGAACGTAACCCAGGATAAGATGGAAGATCAAAGAGAGGGACTCCTCTACCTCAATTTGATTTCCTGATGCAACAGCTAAGGGAATCACTCTATCTCACCTGTTCACACCCAAGTTTCTCAAAGAAACTCAGAAAATTTCATTCATAAAATTAAGGAAAAAAATGGCTACCAAATTTTAGAGGGTTTTTATACCTCTTAAATTTAAATCCCTAACTCATAAGTTCACTAGAATAAAATATGGGCCAAATCATAATTGGGCCTAAAACAAACAAATAACAAAAAATAAAATAAACATAGAATAAATTCTAAGAAAGTGATGTCTCTTTTAATTTATCTTGACTAATGAGAGTCTTCAATGCATCTTGTAAAATAGTAAGACTTGTGACTTTTGATAATCGTTAATCATTGTCTTACCCAATTCTTAATGCATCTCCTGAACACATGATTTAGCCATGTTTGCAAAACCTTCTTTTATTCTCTTCATTGTTGCTCTTGTAATTGGATCAATTGGCATATGACAGTTCTCAGTTTGTCCCATAGGGCTCGTATCAATTATAGATGTAATTGGTTTAGCATTTGAATTAAAAATTACACGTTCAATTGTGTAGCAAATATGAATTTATTGTTTGGTTTTGTTTTTTATTTGTAAACATAAACATGGTTGTATGCGTTAAACTTTGGCTTAATCGAAGCCAAAAATTGTGGCGCGTTCGATTGTGATCGTTGGAAAAGTGAAATAAAGAACGTATTTTTTTTGCGAATTTCGTCCTTCATCCTTATGTGACGTATAGTATTGTCTTTTTCTTATGGACTTTTCAGTAGTCGTATATTATATTAAATTTTCAATCATTTTTACTAATACACATTTTTGTATGAAGCATTTTTTTGTTATTTTTTATTTGATTTTGTATAAATTTTATTTTGAGTTCTTGAATTAAAGTGTACTTCGTTTATCGTCCTTAAATTTTTATGATATGAATTATTGAACCCATCAAAAAGACCAAATTAAATAAAAAGTAAAGTACTAAAAAATGAGTACTGAAAAAAAAAGATTAAAAGAGTAATAAATTTCAGGACATAAGTTTAAGTTTTTTTAGGAAAAAATTATAGTGAAAAGAGAGTTTTCACGTGAAAAGAGAGTTTTCACCTGAAAAAATATAGTGTGTAATAGTTTTGGCCTATAATGTACTATAATTCATTTTGATCTTTTATTTGCTAAAAAAGGGAAGATAAAATTTAGGTAACGTTGATACGATACAGATTTGGTTAGTTTCATTTTATAAGTTAGACACCATGCTAATGAGTTTTTGTTTATTAGTTTACGAGTAAGCAAATCGTTGACTCTTCTTTTGGATTCTACAAGCAAGCACAAAGATGGGAAGTAATGGATAGTTTGCGGCCTTTTAGGGCTTACCTGGTTACAGAATCACATATGTTTTCGTACAATGGTTTACTCGAAAATGAAAGTAAAGACTGATGAAGAAGGCATATGTAATAAGAGAGAGTATGGTTAAAATGGTAGTGAGAAGAAAGCTGGAACGTGCGTGATGCATGATGGAATCAAAGTTACTAGCTAGTGGCCACGTCGACTAGTCGATCCGCCACGGGAACCCCTCCCTCGGCTTCCCTGCCCCTGCGAGTAAAACCTTTCTTCGAGGGTGTCATTGCAGTCGGTGAGATGCTTGACCCTAGCCTCCAAAGTGATAACTTGCCTTGCAACGTCTATGTATTTGACCCTCTATTTGTCGACAATGTTATAGTTATAATCGTGAACATAGGTATCTAGGATAGAATAGAGTTGTCTGATGCAAAGGCGGGCAGCGTCCTCCCAACTTATAGCCGAATCGAAAGCAATCCGGCTAGCCACGACCAACGGCTTAGAGGATAGTGGGGGAACGATAGAGACAATGTGACGGTGCATCTGCGTCCATCATGGTATGTTTGCATTAGGCACCTGTAAATGGGGTTCGGTATGTCAAGCTTGTCGCAAGCCTTGTCAAGCCAGGTTCTGATCCCGACGTGTATTAGAGGATCCTTAAGCGGCTTGTTTGGAACAACTGCATGACATGTGTAGATAAGGGGGCACTAGGTCATGCGTTAACGAGAAAAACAAGAAATAACATGTGCTTGGATTTGAGTATGTTGATGATAAAATAGCAATGCACTACTTACGACCCGTAGGTTGTGGGTTGACCATCTCCTCTTGATGGTACCAAGCCTGGAGGGCTCTCAAGGCGTTCTTTTCTTTTTCACGTCGATCATCTGGCTGTATAGGGTCCGGTACCTCGCCGTCGGTAATGCGCTTTTTCCCAACATTCCTGTTCCCTCCTCCGAAGTAGACCAACCATGCGTCCAAAGCCTCTTCTAGAGTGTCATGCTTCTGCCAGCTACAGTACTGGTGTTCATGAGTTTGTTCAAGGAAGTCTTCATGGGAGGTGTATATCCCAGGCACCCATCCCTGGTAGACACAGTAATAATATGGTGAAATTCTATCCTCCATGTTTGAGTAGGTTGTAGTGGTTTGGGTGGTGTGGAGTGGTATATCTGATGTGGTTTATATACGCGTTTGTCGTGGATGAATGAGTTGGTCAAACTACCAAAGTTGACAGGGGACTGAAATGGGTGCAAAGGTGAGTTTGGCATGTACAACTTTGCAGGGGAATCCGATTCCCGTTTCGCCATGTGGGAACGGTTGAATGATTAGACTAAAGGGTATGGAGTTTTAGGAAGTATTCATTGGAGGGCCTTGCACATCAACGAGGAAGGGTTAAGTTGTTTATCACGTGGCCTGATTTTGAATTATAGCATGATTAATAGGAAATGCTGTAGTAAGGATTACGAAGGAGTTGTTGAAGTATGAAATGGCATTACTTTAACATCATGGGGGCAGCAGTTACGTTGTTGCGGTGTGCTCATTAAAGAGAACATATGATCGTGTCTCCTTAGAAGAGTAATTAATGATTGTATTATGGCTTCCGGCTGACATAGTGACATTGAATTTGTAAAGACATTCATTAAGGGGAGAGGTGGTGCGATATGATATATTTTGTAGTAATTAATTGGATATCATAAAAGCGTGAACGTGAGCTTTCCTTTCCTGGTAGTAAGCGACTAAAAATAAGGTAGCTGACATTTAGTTTTCACTGAATTTGAATGGTTAAAATTAACTTTAGCACAAGGTGATTTGTGAATAAGAAAGCCCAAATTAAGTTAGCGGGAATGTAAGCGATATTCCCACTTTATGTACATGTCGGGTGTTTTGTGAAGGAATGGTATTCTCAAGAAATGGAAAGCATGTGGTCAGACCATCAAGGAGATAAGATTGAATGACAACTTTGAGATTGCAGCATAGTAGACTATTCAACTACTCTATATCTCATGTAGAAGGATTGATGGCAGCTACAACTAAAAAAAATTGGCGTTCATAATTTATAAGGGAAATAGTGAAGGAAAATCTTATGAAATTGGTGGATGGATTTGAATATTGGATTATGGACAAGACAATGTGTATGAAAGTGTTACCTGTGGGAGTGTTGGAGCAATTCCAGTGAAGAGTTGCCTTAAGTTGCTGCAGTCGTTAATTAATTGGAATAAATAAAATTAATAGAGTCA
>NC_029789.2:15925525-15927821 GCF_000816755.2 Arachis ipaensis | reverse complement strand
ACACGCAATGTAAACGAATAACATAGTTAAACTCTACGCCTGAATACACGTTATGTGAAAATGCAAAATGCTTAATTTTTAGAATAATTTTATTAAAAATTTAAACTAAACTAATTGTCCGGCCAAAATTAGTAGTATATAAGAAACAAATGTAATGAATCCAGGTCTAACCGCATAGCAGCAAGCAGATATCAATTCAGTGTTAATTAATTAACAATACTGCTTAAACGAAAATATAGGTAAACAGTATAATCTAAGAACTAATTGCCAATAATTTAATAAATACTTCAATTGATTTGGATTTGTTTTTGCCAATGGCAACAAAAATAGGAATAACTATTTTATTACAAAATTTTCATACGTGTTAGACATAAGACAATAAAAGTTATAAAAGTTGTTTTCTTTATAAGTGGTACTGATAAATAATAATAGAATTTAGTACGATGAATAACATTATGAGTAACAGAAAAGAATAATACAAATAAATATTTGTTTGAAAAATTTTACAAAATTATTAGAGAAAAGTAAAAATAAAAGTTGTAAAATTTGAATTGAATAGAACTAGTACAGTAAAGTCACATTTTGGTTCCAGGGAATATTAGTATGTAGTGTCACTTATTTCTTTTGGCATCTGTGCTTCTGGTTATTTGGTGGAATACTTATGTAATATGTCTTATTTCTTTTGAGCTACGATGTATATCATCCATTAACATGGACGGTTGATGTGTTTATATTGCAAAACATGTATTTAATCAAATATTTGAGGCTGCTACTGAAATGCTGTCTGCATTAATAAGTTCATTGTACTGAAATGTCGTCTGCATTAGTAAGTTCATTGTTCCTAAAATGGTTACTAACATTCTCCGACTGAAACAATGATGTATTGTGATATGCACGATGCAGTTAAGGATATCACCAATGTGAGATTTGAAACAAAAACTTTTATGTAACACATCTTGAAGGCTCTATACTTGCTCATCATTAAAAGATTTATAACATCAATCTACAACATGACTACGATTATAACTTTCAGTCTTGCGTCCATGCTTTTTCATTCTTGCCTAGCCACAAGTTTCGTGTTCCAAATAACAATTCAGCTAAGTTGATAAGACGTATTAATTTGTTTTGGTCTGTACACTTATGAAAAAATATTTTTATATAACTATGTTTAGATACAATGATTTTTTTATTATACTGTTTTATTAAAATAGTGTTAATTTTGCAACGCATGTTTTCTTCATTTAATTTAACAACAATATGTGAAGCCTTTATGCCTATTCCTTTGTGTTTCTTATGTAATAAGTAGCTATTTCTTGAAATCCAGTGTGATGTACCAGATTAAATAATAACTCATTGTCAATTACTATAGAATAATGTGCGCTAATTCATCAATAACTATCATACACTACAACTTGGTAACTCTAAAATCAACAACTACACCATACCACAACAAAATTCAGCAACAATATAGACCAGTGTCTAATGGACCCTAACGAACCACTACTAACAATATAGACCACAAGCAAGTTTAGCAACAACGTGTCCAACGAACGGTTCCTGAATACAGCCTTGCTTCTTTGACTCAGCCATCATATAATACTTTCGAACATGGGTGGGAAGTCAACTGTCATGGTGGGATTAAATTTGATTGGACCAACTCCTCGATCCTGTTTATAATTAACAAACCACATCAACTTGATAACCACATTTATGTATCAACAAACATATACGCATAAAATTAACTAGCATCAATTATTATCACTTGTTAAGTACCGAAAGGAACACAAAATGAAATTGACAAACCCTTGAAAAGTGGGAAAAACAATACAAAATGGTCCTGGCATGAATTTTGAAGTCAAAATAAACCATACTAACAAGGCTACTTACTTGTGCGGGTGAAGTTTGCTTTCCCTGAGTAGACACCTCTAGGTTACCTGGCACTGTTGGAGGTCTGACATTTAGGCATCGAGTTCGCCTATGGCCTACACAACCACACGTATTGCATGGTCGCCGCTTTACCCCTCGCATGCCCACCGGGTCGTTGCTGCGTCCTGTCCCTTTTGTCCTAACACCAATTGGATCCTTCACCAACTCCCCCTACCCGGCGATGTTACTTGTCTCCGTACCATGGGACTCAAGCATGCTCCTTTCTTCCAACATATGCGTGTCTCGAACAACCTTTTCAACAAAATGCCTAAAGTCCTCCTCTCTAACACATGCAACTTTTGCAAAACATTTGCAGTGTTGGAGGAATGTACCAACCTGACTTCGGTACAGCGCAACAGCATCACCAGTT
>NC_029789.2:15922030-15925505 GCF_000816755.2 Arachis ipaensis | reverse complement strand
CTGAGCAGCATCATCCTTTGCCCATTTCGACCATCGCATTAGGACAAGGCTCTTCGGCAACAACTCCATATCTAACCTTACCAGTACCGCTAGAATGTGCACACAAGGCAGTCCGAACGACTCCATCCTGAGACAACTACATTTGAATGAATTATCTGCGGCTAAATGGTATACATCCCACCACATCTGTGGTTTTTGATACTTTTGTATCACATATATGCAACCCTCTTCACGCTCTATGCATTCCAATATGGTCACCTTAACGCACCTCTTAAGACACTCACGATATCTTGAAAAAATTTTTCTCGTAAAACTTATCGCACCAGACCTCTCAAGCTCTGGGAACTGTGTCTGAAGGACTGTGATCCCATACGATGATCGAAAATTGAGCTCCTCCTCATTGTCTCTTAGAAAATCAACACAGCGCTAAAAATTCGTTACAAAATCAAGGATGCCATATCTTCTTTTCACAAACCTCCCTAGCTTCCCGTGGAGTGACTCACAGCGAGAGGTTGTTCTAATACCAGCAAAGAACCTCTAGTGTATGTACGCCGTGGCCCACGAGAACTTCTTCTCATAAATATCCTTTACCCACGCCACTTTCCTTACACCGCACTCCTCCATCATTGATTCCTAATGTTTCTCAAACTCCTCTACCTCTAAGTCAGCCAGCATACAGTGCCTAAACAAGGTTGTGATACGCGGTTTACACACGTTCGATGTTGCATTCTTCAATAGATACCAAGCACATAGCCGGTGATGGGCACCTGGGAAGACCTCCTGAATAGCTAACCTCATCGATCGGTCACCGTCTGTTATCATGCCAGTGGGAGCTTTGCCCTTCATGCATTGCAAGAAGGTTTGCAATACCCAAACATATGATGCCTGTGACTCGCACAAGACCATTGCAGTTGCAAACACGCAAGTTTGGTTGAGGTGGTTAACTTCAGAAAAGACAATCACGGGGAGATTGTACTTGTTCCTCCCATAAGTGGCATCAAAGGCCAAAACGTCCCAAAAAATGTTATAGTCATCCTGGCTACAACCATCACTCCAAAAGATATCACACATGTTTTGTCTTAGACCGACCTCATAACTCCAGAAGAGTTTTTCATCTGCACGGGCAGCCCCTCCAACACCCTTAACGCTGCATTAACATCACCATTTTGCAATAGCCTCTGCCGCCTAACCTTGTTGTAAAGGTCTCTCTTAGTAAAAGGAATGAGATTGAACCCACCAGCCTTTGCGGCAAATGACTCGTATATCTTCGGAATCGAGATCCCAACTTGCCTCAAGCTATTCATGTGAGTTATATCAACATCAGAAACTTTCAATGTAAAGGTAAGTAGTCTACAAATTTCTCGGGCAGTAGCTCATGGTTATGATCTTCCACAAAGCATGACACAAACCACTTCCCTGTCTCACTATTTAGTTTTATCCGCATTTCACCAGGACATCCACACCGAGTAATAACCTTGTGTTCCCTCTTCCTATCCTGCTTCTCTAGCCATTTTGTCTCTGTAACCTTGCCGGTTGCACAAAAACGTGTAACTAACAAACTCTCTTTTCTTGTTCTTCAATTTCTTCCCCTGTTGTATTGCAAAACCCTTTATTCGGCTGTACTCTTCGAAAAAAACTGTTGCCTCTTCTGGACAACCAAACTCCAACTTTAACACATCCTCCGCACTTAACAAACCTGCCTTTGACGACTTACTAAAATTACCCGGTGCTTCGTTAAAAGAATCTCCATCGTTGCCATCTTCTTCCATCTCAATATCCAACCCCTCTTCCTAAAAGGAAAAAAAACTTAGCCACAACATCGGTTAAACGAAAATTAGAAAACAATACCCATGTACAGAACGTTAGCATGAACAAAAATAAATAACGGATCTATGCAACCATGATACACACTCTAACTACTTCACTCTAACCTGCAACACAATCAACTAACATATCTTGCTAAAATTCCTACTTTACAACTAACAACTTCCTTAACCTGAAGTTTTTTGGTATGTTATCGATGGTTATTCACACACAAGTACCTACCACTGCAACATTCTATCTAAATAATGCCTATAAGGACCCAACATTTCAGCCATCCACTGCCACGCCTTTCACTCCTCTTCTTGACATACACGATCTTTCCTATAGCTTTCTACTAAAATAATACACACTAATTCGTCTTTCCCTTACTAACCAGTGAAATGTTTAACTACCTGCACAATGTTAACAGGAATCTATAATTGCTTTCACTACCTCATTATAATTCCATGTCACAAATAAAAACCCCAACTGCAGAACCAACCAATCAATCATACACACCGTCATTAGCTTGGCCTTCTAATTCGACCGACTGCAATAACATAGCACACGAAGCCAAAAATTACAAAATTAAATAAACTTCTGTACCTTATAACAAACACGAACGCCTCACTTTGTTCCGGCAGTACACGACCGTCTAACCCCCAGCGGGATCGCATCATAACCTCCACTTGGAGACGCAGACCAACCGTCACTCAAAATGCCCCAAAGAAAACTTAAGGGAGACAAATGCATTTTTCCAATTTTTTTCCATTAAACTTCTACTCGACTTGTGAAGCCACAACGCATATGCTCACTATTTTTCATTCCATCAATTTATACCAAAACCCTTTTTAGCTGGTTACAATAGACATTGCACATTCTAATTCAAGGACATTCTCGTACTTAACCACTTCAGAACAAGACAAATCCTGAATTGGTAACTTGTTCGTACACGGAACATTTGAGTTCTGTTAAAGTACAGCGGAACACCTGATAATTTTCCAAAATTATATACTCTTACTCATTTTTCAAGTATTCGTCATATTGACATTTTACAGCTCTTGCAAGCTGATGGAAATTATATGGCCCATAGCTTGTGTGGTTGGTCTAGTTTTTTTTTTCCTTTGTTTTTCATCGCTAGTTAAAATTCTCAATCATAAAATGAGAGGAGAGTTTAAAAATTCACAAAAATGTTATTTGTACACTAAAATTAGCCACTAAAATCAGTTATTAATGTATTTGTGTATAAATACATGTGTGGTTTAGTTTATTTTTAATGTATATTTATATTTTAATATGTATTTTATATTGGTGGCTGACTTTGATAGCTAATTTTAGTGTGTACGTAATATAGTCGATCTTACAAAGTAGTCGAGCTTACAAAACAACAACTTGCAAACAACCTTATGATAAAGGATCATGTTGCACACTAGCTAGTTAGACCTAACGAACAAGCTGAAATGAACATGACCAAGACTCAAATCTCATACTTAATTAGTCCCTGTGCACGTGGTTGACGCTTGAATCTTGATGTGGAATATTAATAATTTCCAAAACTGGTAGGATATCCCCTAACTAAACACGTAAATTACTATTACTATTAGGGATGGTTGCATGATGAATTATGATCTACGGACATTGATACGAATATGGAATACGATATAATACGAGA
>NC_029789.2:15906636-15921854 GCF_000816755.2 Arachis ipaensis | reverse complement strand
ATAAGGCTGAACTGATAATTTAAGTTGTCCAAGTGTGTTAGAAAATGTGTTGTGCTTCATAGATGAAGAATGAAAGTCGCGTGTCCCTAACATGGGGTTTTCTAGTTTCCATTCCCCTCCCTACATAATAGCAGAAGGGCACGACTATCAAATACTACCAATCTAATCTGTCTCCAACTACAACTTACAAGGCCAAGCTACAACACCTACAATCTTAGATATTTATTAGGATTTAGTTATTTTAGGGCACATGTCAAGAGAATAATAATAAAAAAATTAATTTTTTTATACATTTAATATTTAAAAATATAATTGTAGAAAAAAAGGAAGAACTCTTTAATTTTAGAAGGAAATAATTTATTTTAATTGTAACGAAGTGACATATAACATATTTTAGTTGTAAAATTAATAGGGAGGAGGGTAGTACTCTTTAATTTTTGAAAAAAAAATTTGATTTTAATTGCAATGAAAAAGTAATATGTGACACTGATGACCAGTCAAGTAAAGCACACTATTAAACAATACAAAAATGTTATTCGTACATTAAAATCAATCACTAAAATTAGTCATTAATATAACTGTGTATAAATATATGTATGGTTTAATTTATTTTTAATGTATATTTATATTCTAACATATATCTTATGCTAATGACTGATTTTGATATACACATAAAATAATCGTAAACAATATCAGTACCAATATATCTTAGCTAGCTAATAATAATGAGTGTAGAATTATACTATAGGTTATGCTATCGTAATGAAGGTAATTCTCTTCTTCACGTGATGAAAGTGATATAGGCATATTAAATAAAAATTTTTTATTTAAATTATTTAAATATTATATTTATAAAAATATGTAATCTGTAGCGTATTTATGTCTATTTTACATATTTTGAATACAGAGTCATCAAAACTAAAAAAAACATAACTCAAGTACTTTATATCCAAGATATAAACAATTTAAAAATCCTTACATAAGCCAAGTACATATTGTATCCAGGATACAACTTTCTTAACACTGTATTCGAGATACAAGTATAATAAGTATAGTGGCAATGTACCCGAGATATGTGTTTAAATAAATAGGGGTCTCTGTACCTTGAATATATAACAAAAAATATCCATATAAATAACTTCTTGACTTATCCATTCTACATCCATCTTTATTTTATCTATTATTCTTTTTTTTCTTCCAAAAAATGGCTAGTAATTAATTTTTTTGTAGTAATTTATTCCAATGGGAACATTAGAAACGGTGTATGAGAGGGTAATATTTAAGTGCAATTCACCTGTGATGCTGTACACTTTTCGTGATTTTCTAGATGCGCTTAAGAATATCATCTTGATCAACATGAGAGCAATCAAATTGAAGGAGGTTAGATATATTCCTATCACCGCTGCCTAATGGAGGTTTTACTAATAAGATGTTTTGGGTTGAAGCTGATAAGCACATCAGTATAATGTTTGATGTGAATAGTAGACTGATGCTGCAACATGTGATGGAGTTGTATGCTGAGGTTCGTGACGTGTTTGGTGATTTTGGGCCATCTTCTTCAATACCCCATGCAGTTCTGGTCCAGTTCCCATGAGGCTGATTCACTTCGTCGATCTATGAAATAATGTTGACGTAGAGTTGAACGAGTCTAATTCAGATTATGTTGTCACTCAAGTCACCACACTTCGTCACCCCCGGGTCGTCTTAAACAAGAACTCATCCACATTGATCAAATCCTCTGATCGATGTTGCTAATCGCCAAGCTGTCTCTTTATCCTGTTCACATGATGGAACTCCACAAATGAAAGCGCACTAGCGGCACCATGGATCTCCATGTACAAATCTCGCCAGCGCTCCTAATCCAATCAAGCATCATTTGATGTAGCTAGGGATCATCGTACCGTGTCCACCGTAACTGGAAATACGCATAATACAATATTTAGCACTAGAAAGTAATTTATGTATAACATACGAAGATTCTACACACGTACCTCATCAAACCTCAGCGCATCCAGCCTGCACTATAATCTAAAACCTCTATCATGATAGTGATCCCTAGTCTGCTGTTCAAGTCCCGCCAACCAAATAATTGAAAAAAGTTAGAGTTAGTTTTTAATATTGCACATCATTATTATTAAAACAAAAATATTAAATAATTACCTCGAAGTAAGAAGAAATATGAGAATATTGTATCCACTAGGACAAAAAGTCGGGAACTTGTGGTAGATTCACAATATGACTAACAGCACGCACCTGACAATGTCTATCGTATTACGCCCGATAACGCTGCACAACAAATGATATGTGTGCAATAGTAGAGTAGAGCCCCATGACAACCTTCTACAACTATCAAAGCCCTCCAAAAACGACAACCATATGAGGGGGGACAAGGTTGGCTAACTTGTCTGTAAACAAGTATTCTTTGATCAACATAAGTAAGTAACATCTGGCATACTAGCGGTGAGTAGCTGCATCAGCGCCTGGTGGAATGTGAGCCACCCTGTTATTGAGCCAAGTCATCTTCAGCCCGAAATTATGCTTTCTGTCCTTGTGATGGGGTGGAGGTCTGTCACCGAGTAAATCTGCAACCTACTACTATGTGGGGTGCCCATGAAACTGTTAGAAATATCTAGTACATCTGCCTATTAGGTCACCATCTATGTGCAATCCAAGATGGTATGCCACATCCTGGACTGTGATAGTGACCTTGCCGCACTCAATGTGGAAAGTATGAGTCTCTGATCTCCACCGCTCCACATATGCAGAAAATAAGGTATTGTCAAAAATGAAATTCCTTAGCTCTACTGCATGTCCAAACCCAACATTCTTGATATATGGTAGTAGCACCTCAGGCAGCGGGAGCCCCAAAGTCACACAACGTGCCAAGAGCAACCGAGGTGATTGTACAACTATTATTCATTAGTCTTAAATTTGTGCCCATTGTATTTAATATTGCTTTACAATCAAATAATTACGAATATAACTTAATTAAATTTAATTAAATAATTTAATGCATGTGAATATTACTATACATAAAAAAATACATTATTTACTTAATAATATAATTTAATTAAATTTAAGCATGACTCATTAACTAATTTAATGCATAAGAGAATATATTTTTTAATTAAAAATAACAAATAAAAATTGTAATTATTGCATAATAAACTAACACGACAAATATAAATTATTTCATATATACCTAATCAAATTCTAATGTTCTACTCTTCTAACAGATTTCATTTGAGTAAATACTAAACATCTAATTAACTAAAAGCTAAATAAATCAAAATATATTAACTGATTAACTATTAAAAAAAATAAATACATAAACTGACCACAAAATCCAATGTTTCGACTGCATGCTAGGTTACATTTAGCCTGTTAATATTTTTTGATCAGACGTAAACCACTCGTCTAGCCGTGTATGCTTTTAAAACTATCCAAAGTTAAAAAAAATTTAAAATGAAGCCAAGGATTTCTACTACACATGCCTTATATAGTGTTTCAATGCATTGTGTCTGTTTTTCCACTAAGCACGTCGAGTACACAATATCCGGTCACTACATTTTGACCATACCTCAATAGCATTCAAGTTGTGCATCGCTGACTCACTGAGTTGTTTCATATCTAGGGTATAATGTACTCGGAATGTATGTTTAACGTGATTTAAGACACTGTACTCAAAATATGAATTGTTTTGGATAAACTTAAATACACTCTATATTACACATTTTCATAAATATTATATATAAATAATTTAAAAAAAATCCCATTAATGAATGATGCGTGTCAGTGGCGATGCGATGCGAGAACAAATCAATTGTGTGCAATGATAATTTCATTAACTTTTTCTCTCTCTGAAATCGCTAATTAAGTTTTTTTTTGTATTGAATGGGGCTAAAGCCCCAATCGATAGTTAAATTTAATCTTATAGCAATGACAAATGATGATAATTTGTTTATTAGGCTTCTTTTTGGTAGTGTTACCTATTTTTGCTAGGGGTTATCGTTTTTATTTCTGATGTTAAGTGTCTTTTATTTTTTTTATTTTAGTTGGTTTAGATTGAGATTTTTGGTACGAGGATAAGATTTTTGAAGCGGCATTGTGGATCAGGGAGAGGACAATAATAATTACATATAGAAAAAATAATAACAATAATATGAAAGTGAAATGTAAAAGCTAAAAAGCAAGCCATGTAAATGTTGGGAGGGACTTTGAAGATTGCCTAAAGATATCATAGATTTATTTCGCGTGTGAGTTATTAGATATAATTTTAGTAACATCGTTGGTATGGTGTATTAGTATCCATGTTATACTATCTTTGGCAGAGACTATCATTCCTCTTATGCTATTTATTTTGCAATAGATATTCACTCATATAGAAGACATTTTCATGTATTGGTATTGCTTGATGGTAGACTTTAGGGGTAGGACTGTGTACCATCTTGACTCTTATCCAGATTCTAATATGGTTTATGATCGGGAGCAACTTATCTGAAAGATTGTAAGTAAAACCAGATAGTTCACTGCTTCTATTATTTTTTCCATGGAAATGCATGCTTAATTGAAATAATGGTGACTTTTTTATATGGATAAATTACATGAAATCATGACTTCCGAGACGTACGGACGTCTTCAGTGGTATACTCTAGACACCTTGCAAATTCGCTTATAAGAAGGGGGCCAGGGAGTTCCAAACTGCAACACAAGGTAATATTTAACTTAACCATACAATCATAGGGATTTGACGAACTATTTTTTAGTGCACAACCCAATATTAACATGTCAAAAAGTCTATCCATTTTGGTGATAGCTTAGCTTCATGGGTTATCTATTGGCTCAACCCGAACGGGAAGTTTAATGCTTTAAAAATTAGCAGCCTGGTGAGTGTATACCAGTTAAATGTAATGTGTTCAACGATTATAACATGATAGATTTATATGTAAATGTATTCATTTGTTATCAACTTTGGTAGCTTGAAGATTCCAACATCAGAAGATTGATTGCGATATCTCTTGTTGGAGGGCCTTTTAACACCATTGGAAGCCCTATTAGGATCAGAGAGACAGTGGCAAAGACGTTTCATCGTATGGAGCTACAAGACGAAAAGATTTCACTAGGACATACTATTAAGGCTCTGGGTGAAGTAGGTCATAGGTCTCAAGATAGTTGATAAACTCTTGAGAAAAACAAGATTGTCAGGGTTTATACATGTCCTTGTCGACAGTTATTTTATTTTCTTTCGTAGCATTGAATTCCCTTTGTCTAGCTAGTTTAGGCTTTTGCATGATTTGTCCCCATAGTTATGAATATAATATTTAGTTTCTATGTCCTATATGTGGTTCATTTTATATGTGGGTCACTGTGTGATAAATTAATACGAATTTTATGGATCTAATGGCATGTTGAGCGAATTTATTTTGAAAAAGGATAAACATATGCAAACATCACGATTATATTATTTATTAACATTAAATTGATTTTGTAGCATTACGAAGACATTTTGGTACAAAGCAGATTATGATTAATAAATTTAAATTGGAATATCTTTCAGGTTTACATACCATTAACCCATTTCAAACATGTTATCATGGTTAAATTAAAAAATCCACGAGTCAAAGATACAACCTTTGTATTCCACTTAATGATTGGCAATAGATGCGACAACATTATCGTACTATCTTCTCGACAAGGCGTAGGATTCGAAATGTTGCTGCCATATTTGATATTCTGAGAAGAACTATATTTGGCAATCAGTCTTTAGCAATCTATGATGCTCCTTGATATGTGATATGATTCAGGTTTAATCTGCCAGACTTAGTAACGTTGACTGTGTTGATGTTAATCTATTATAAAAGTTACTGGACACTGCATGTTACACAATAACGAAATTACTTCGAGGATATCTTTATCCGCCTATGCCAGATTCCAATAGTGGTAATGGAAATGGTCATCTATGTGCTGAGACAAGTGATTTATGTGAGGCAAGCCCTTGCTTGCCCAAAAACACTTTAAAAGAATCGTTGGAGTCATAGAGGAGCCACGAAAGTTAAGCCATTCTCCAATTCCTTTAAGAAATGTCATCTCGCCAGAAAGTCATTCTGCAAACCCGAAGGACCAATATTTAAAAACTAATGGAGACAAGGCCAACAAGGGTTCACCTCCTCCGGAGAAGGAGCTAGACCTTACACAACAGATGCCGAAAATCCCTAGTGAAGTTACCTTAACACAACCGTCTCAGCTTGTAAGCATGGGTTTGCCTCTTTATGTATAACTTTGCGTATAACGTTTATCCATGGCATCCACATTAAAGCTGTTTGCTTATATATTCTTTGTAGGGCCAAGTAACTTCGAATAGCGAGGTAACGTCGTTCATCAACGCTTTGACTGCTACAGTGGACCACTTAGCATCGAAGATAGAAGCATGTGAAATCAGCCAGCTTGAGCGCGACCAGGCACTAGACATTATGCATTCTACTCTTTTTTGTATCCAAGCTAGGTCACAAATAAAATAGAGAAGGAGTATTCAGACGTTACTGGAAATTTGTCTACGACAACAACACCTAAGAGAACGGTAGATAGTCAAAGCTACGGTAATCTGGATGAGTTCAACACAACCATTATGGTACCTATATCCATCCATGATGATGATGAATCGACGACAAACCCACCGATGAGGCCATCGCAGTCAACCACTATCCACGGCAGAAACCAAAAGAGCAATGGTCAACAAGGATCATTCAAGGTATGGTGATGTCTTTTTCTTTTTTGGTTCTTCTGAAAATTGACTTCAAGAAAATTGTTATTTTTTTGTTAGGTCCATTATAACAAAAAAATGCATGTTTTTTTTATTTCTTTTTTTTTGTTTGGGAAGATTCCAAAAAAGTCTTTTTTGGGGATATTTTTAAAACTTTTTGGGACAGATAAATCTGACTCGAAGAAAAATGTGTTCTTCTTTTTGGTGTTAAAAATAACTTGAAAATGATCTTTTTTTTTTATTTTTTAGTATGGGCAAAGTGTAGAAAGCCTACTTTCTTAGAATTCGGATATGTCATGTTTGTAACTGGATAAGTTTTTTTTTTTAAAAAATTGAACTGGATACGTGGTTTATTTATAAGGCCCATTAAGCTTGTGGTTGGGCCACTATCCAGATCGAAAACGATAACGGGCTGTAACAAAAGTAATTACCTTAATACTGAACAGTCATACTCTAGATTAGAATCCTAATGTATAACAACGATGTTGCAGACAATGGCGAAAGTTGTGGCACACCAAGAGAGGAAGTTAATATTCACTCAAGGGAACCATTTCACCCACTTAGTTGGACCCTCATAAAACCCTCGCACAACTTTACAGGGATATCCTACAATGATGACTAAGAATAACTACGGGCGCTCCTCAGTAAACTTGCTAAGAACGGGTTCCATTGGTGGAAACTCAAAATTCCCTGGACTAGGACCTGCTGATCCAATACAGGAATTTCTAGTGAACCGACCTCTATTAGGTCATCTAAACGGACCACGGCCGCGGCCGTCCACCTCTGTTAGATTGTTTTGCAGTCTGATTAACACAATGTGCTTGGACGCCTTCTTAGAGGTTCCCGCAGACCAGCGATTGCTGAAGCCAACGGACAACAAATTCACTGACTTGCAGAGAGTAGTTGCTGCATATGCATTTAACCCAATGGGAGACCCCATGTAAGTTCCGATAGTGAAACTCTTTGATTACGATACTTGTTTGTGACCTGTATTTATTTGGCCTCTAATTTGTTAAGTTGAGATTCACAAACTACCTTGCAGGGAAGAACTGGTTAGGTTTGGACATTTTGTGTTGCAGCACCACAACATACTCACCCTCCACCCCCTCATATGCCGGACGATAACATTTTTGAAATGTTAGCCTTATGGCTAAGTTTAGCCACTCGCGGAAACGATAGGGTAGAATTCTGGACCTTGCCTCCTGGATTCGCGGTAAGTCGGCCAATGACACAGTAAAATGTGTGGTATAATTTTCTTTATCGATGATTAGCAACAAAATGTACAGATTGATTTTCGGGAGGGAAGCTCTGCTGAGGAACTGGAGAGTCGTTACAAGGAGAGATGGATGAGGCCCTCTAAAAGCCTCAACTATGTAAGTTGTTGCCGTAGTTATCGTTGTTGGCAAATACAATCAATTCATGCCTCACAATTGTTGGTATTCTTTTAGGTTTATATCCAGGTAAAGGATGCATGTGGACACTGGTATCTGGCGGTTATGGCATTCTGAGAGCGGACCTTGTATCATTTGGATGCTAGTATGGATGAAGAGGGGAGCGTTAGTAGGAAACTATTCGTCAGAAACCTGGGGGAGGCCCTTTCCCAATTGGTTGCTATTGGGGAGTATTCACCCCCATTAGCTAAGAATGATGCAGAGATTACCTGCTTCAGCATTGCTAGCGCAAATGGCCTACCTGTGGGACAGCCAAGGTAAACTATTTATGTTTATGCAAAATGTTTCCATCCTATTTGCTAGTTATTGATTGGCTTAGTTACTTAACCTTTTATGTCCATTAGGGAAGCATGTGCAATTTGGGTACTCAATTGGATGGCTATGGCTGGTGCTTTCCAACATAATATGCTACCTTGTATGGACGATAAAGTGGTGAGACTGCACACAGCATTAGGCCTGTTGATGTCACCTGCCAACGAGGCCGCTGAATGGATGAACCCTGAACCCACCTTTCATAGGTCATGTTAATAGTCCAAGACCACCACCATCCACCAATATTAGTTTGTTTGGTAGTATGATGAACACAATGAGCTTGGACGCCATGTTAGGGGTTCCGGAAGACAAGCGACTCCTAAAGCCAACAGATACAAACTCACTGACTTGTAGAGAACAGTTGCTGCATATGCATCTAACCCAGAAGGAGACCCCATGTAAGTTTCGATCGTGAAAATTGCTCTATAATTATGTTACCAATTTGTGAACCATATTTATTTTGCTTTTCATTGCTAATTTGTGATTCAAACACAACCTTGTAGGGAAGAGCTCATTAGGTTTGGACCTTTTATCTTGAGGCGACACAACATAGTAACCCTCCAGTCGCTTCACATGCTGAATGACAACATTTTTGAAATGTTTACTTTATGGATGAGTCTGACCACTCGTGGAACTAATGGGGTAGAATTCTGGACGATAGGGTAGAATTATGGACCTTGCCTCCTGGATTCGCGGTAAGTAGGACAAGGACATAGTAAAATGTGAGTTTTAATTTTCATTATCGATGATTAGCAAAGAACTGTAGAGGTTGATTTTCGGGACAGAATATTTGCTGAGAAACTGGCGAGTTGGTGCGGAATTTCTAGATCCACAAACTAACTGGCAAGTGCACGGGTTGTACCGAGTAATACCTCATGTGAATGAGGGTCGATTTTACAAGGATTGATAGACTGAGCAACAATGGTCAAATGATTTCTTAGTTAGGCAAGCAAAAAGTGGTATTTTGGGGTTCAAAAGCATTAAACAGTAATCAAGTGATATAACTCTTCCAAGAATCACAAGAACGCATATAGCAAAAGGGTTATTCTTCTGATCTACCCAGATTCATAAGATGAAGAATGAAAGTAATCCTTGAAACTGAATCAATACATTAATTAAAATAGAAAAACAATAGTCTTAATCCATAGAAATAAACAGAGCTCCTAACCTTAACTGAGGAGGTTTAGTGGCTCATGCTTCAGAGAGAAAACTAGGGTTTAGAAAAATGTGAAAGTGCGAAAGTGAGAAGATTCTCTCAAAGGGTGAATCTTTTTCTTTTTATATCTAACCTAATTTGATTTCAAACTAAAATAAAATAATAAATTCTAAACTTAAAATATTTTGTTTGTAATTAAAAATAACTAAAATAATATAAAATAGAATAATTAAAAGCTAAATCCAACTAAAGATACTCTTTTGGTGAAGTTTAGTTCGCAAGGCTTGGCGCTAGCTCCCTAGGAGGTAGAATCTCTCCCTTCGTTGCTGAGCTGCTGGCGCTAAAGCGCCCTAGTGAACAGCTTCCAAACTCTTCTCTTTTGCACACGAACTTTGCTAAACTTACCCGAACTTCACCTGAAATAATTAAAACACTGAAATAACTCGACGTAGCATCCAACGAGGTTCAAAAAACTAAAATTAAATTAAAACTCATTAAATTCTAACTTAAAATAAACAGAAAATAAGGTAAAGATGCTCATGCATCACGAGTCGTTACAAGAAGAGGTGAATGAGGCCTCTAATAGCCTCAACTACGTAAGTCATTATTGTAGTTGTCGTTATTGGCGAAGACTTGAATCAATGCATGCCTTACAATTGTTTGTATTCTTTTAGGTTTATATCCCCATGAAGGATGTATCTAGACATTGGTATCTGGTGGTTGTGGTATTTTGAGATCGCATTTTGTATAATTTGGATGCTAATCTTGGTGAAAAGGAGAGCATTCGTAGAAAACTATTTGTGAGAAACCTGAGGGAGGCCCTTTCCCAAGTGATTGTTGTTGAGGAGTATTCAACTCCATTAGCTAAGAAGGCCGTAGCCCTTACCTGCTATGGCATTGCTAGCGGAAATGGCCTCCCTTTGGGACAACCGAGGTAAATTATTTATCCTTATTCAAAGTGTTTCTCTGCTGTTTGCTATTTGTTGATTGTCTCACTTAATTTTTTATTTCTGTTAGGGAGGCACGTGCAATTTGGGTACTCAATTGGATGGCCATGGCTGGCGCTTTCCAGCACAATCTGCTACCTTGTATGGACAAAGAAACTGTGAGACTGCACATAACTTTGGGTCTTTTGATGTCACCTGCCAATGAGGTAACTGAATGGATCAATAGTTATGTCCCTGGTGGTTGAGTACCATCGAAATGATGACCCCTTACATTTTGAACTTATTTCTAAAATCATATGTTGTTTCTTTTATTGCACACGTAATAGCTTGGGACACTTTTCGAAAACTATTTAGTTTGATGTGTCAAGTCATTCTAAGCTTATGCTCCTGTTGAGAATATTTGCTATGTATTGAGACTTTTAATGTTTAGTTCCATTTTGATGTATTAACCTAACGATGGATGTGTGTTTTAAGACTTTTAATGTTAAGTTATTGTAAGTCATTTCCTGCGCTCAGCTTATTTTTTACCTAACATATATTACCTCGAACACATGTTTAATACAGTAAAGTAGACAAAAACAGAATCATTCAATTATAAGTGATAACACCATGTTAAGACTCTAAAGTCGGGCGCCACCATAACGAAGTGGAACGAACATAACATAACATTAAAACTAGTCTGAAAGCACACAATAGAACTATAAGATTAAAACTACCAACAATAAAGTAACATGGTTAAATGGGAATCAACGACTGCTTTAGAGTTGCGAGCTGAAATATGAGTTTGAAAGAGGTGCATCTCCATGTCGAAGTCATCATCATCACCGTCACCGTCACCGTCCCAAAAGAAAGTAGAATATTCTGCATTAGTCCATTCCAGCCTATAACAATTGTCCTGGGGGCTTTGAAAAAATATATAGAATTACACATCGATAAGAATGAGGAACCACAAGTGTCTAATGAAGTAGAATTGAAACGAAGGCTATAAGTCTATTTGCTTAACAAACCTCAACGTTTTGAATGTTCTCCTATAATGCATTATTATAACGATGACCATGTCTGCGTCTTCGGCTGTTTAAAGTACATGACACCCAGTTATGCCCGACTCAGCAACAAAGGCCACACCTCTTAACGCCTCTAAGTGATGAGTGATTCATGGAACCCCTTTTTTGGCACCTTTTGCGATGCATCGTTAGGGGGTTTCTATTGCAACCCTCAAGGGTGGTTGACTCTGTACGCGGCTCGATCCTTTCCCTATGAATACCTTTTTTCTTTCCTTAAGAAGTACTATATCATTTTGGAATCTATCCATCAACTCGGAGAATTCAGCATCGCCAGCAGAACCAAGAAGATATAACTCCCTGCAAAGATCGCTTAGCATCAAATTACAACAAGTGACCATTGAATCCCAGTAAAAAGGGCCATTATCCATAAATGCACAAACCCATGAACAAGCATTTTTTTACCACCTATCCAGAATTAGACTCTTTCGGCATCTTAGTAGCATCAAGATGAACAAGAACGACAACAACATGATCACATGGTATGCCAAGCAATTCCATCCTCAGGCAACTACACTTAAAGATTTCCTTATTTGGATAGTAAGATACCTGCCACTCTTTATGCAAGCTTCTAGACCGTGAAAACGTGTAAATCTCAGAAGTTGGTGTGTACGTACATGAAAGAACCTTTAAAGTGCAAGCTTGCGAAAGCATTGGAAGAAACAATAAAAATATCTCTCTTGTGAGCATGTTTGCTACCGACCTCTCCAAATCATGCAATGGGGTTTGTAGTACTAGGTCCCTAACAACTAACTACAAATCAAATTGTGCCTCTCTAGATCTCATTTAGGACATACACCGAAAGAACTGTTCAACAAAATCTCTAAGGTTATGCCTAGAATGAACAAATTTTTCAAGCATAAAATGTGATCCCTCACATCTAGAGGTTGTGCAAAAGCCTAAAAAAAATGTCCTATAATGTGAGCAATTGCCCACATCTTACGCCTGTTCACATACCCATTCATTGTCATGAAGACCCAAGTTAGACACCAAATTTTCCCATTTCTCTTTGAACTCTGACACCTCATAATAAAAAAGCATGCATTTCTTAAACTCAAAGGTAAATGTCGGGTTGCTGAGGTTTGATGTTGCATTCTTTATCAGGTGCCAAGCACATAGGCAGTGATAAGCACTTGGAAACACAATCTCAATGGTCTTTTTCAATGCTCCATGACCATCAGTAATGACACACCCAAGCGTTTTTCCCTTCATGGAATCTAGAAACTGTTCAAGCAACCATGTATAGGTGGCCTCATTCTCATTTACAACAAGCGCAGCCGCAAACACAATGGTTTGGTTATGATGATTTACACCAGAAAACACAGCTAAAGGGAACATATACTTGTTCCTTCGATAAGTTGCATCAAATGCTACAATATTACCAAACAAATGGTAGTCCAATTGGCTATAATTGTCTAACCAGAAAAGGTGGACCAACAGACCTCATCATCTGCCAGGTATCGCACGAACATTCCTGGGCTCTCTTCCACTGTTGATTTCAAATACTTAAGGCAAGCCATGGCATCCCTGCCTATGAGCCTCTGTTTCTTGTCTATCTGATTATACATATCTCTTTTAAAAAATGGCACATTCTGAAATCTGCCTGCAGTGTGTACAAATGATGAATAAGTCTGAGGTGTTTTAATACCAACTTTCAGCATCATGTTCATCTGATTAATTGCAACAGAATTCATCTTCCTATGCCCATGAAGCATAAAAGTTAACCATTTATCAAGCATCTCATGGTTATGTTCTTCTTGAAAGTAGGTTACAATCATCTGCTTGTTTTCTCATGTACATGCACGTGCATCTCTGCCCCACATCCACATCTAGTTGTAGGCTTTGGTTCCTATTTGCGTTGAGCAGTGTCGTTATCAGAGCATGGATCTCTAAAACCCTGTCTAAAGCACACAAATGCTTGTTGTGTCACCACTTTATTCACATTGCGTTGTATCCGACTCCTCTTAGCAGCAAAATCATTCATTTTGGCATACAAATTATAGAAGGAAAAAAAGCAACCGATCGATCGGGAAAATGAAGCCTTCAAATCTGATTTACAGTTAGCTCTTTAAAGTTGACGGTTTTGAGGTCAGCAATCTCGTCAATTGATCTTTCGTCCTAGTTATCATAGAAGTTATCACCAAGATAATCATGGGAATCAGAAACAAAATCAGGGACTCCTTTCCTGGGAATCTACATCATCCAACACGTTCACTCTTTTGTTGCACATCAGTGCTTTTTGCTCTGCACGAAAGTCTTCCTTGCCCACTACAGAACCATTGAAGGATACATCTTCTGCTAACCTGGCATGGAACCATATTGACAGAGACAGAAGTCAGCCCCTAACAAAATATCATAAACAACATTGAGCCAAAAATATTATTGCTAAAATGAAATATAATAACCTTACCATGAAAGCTGGCCGACACGAGAGCATCCCAACACTTTAACGACTCAACACAACCACAATGCAATCACAAGGTGGCTACCATTGACACTAGCAGACTAACCATTCTAGGGTTAGTTTCAGGAAATTCAGGGGATTCCTGAATACCCGAATCGCAAGGCCATTGATGAGTGGCCTTTACTCATTTATTTTTTAATCTTACAATATGACAACTTGATCAATTTTTTGACCAAAGTGTCCATTGGTTCAAAACAATTTTTTGAGACGATTTCGCAATACAAAGAACACCATTGGTTCAAAACAAAAAACAAGTAAAATAGGATACAAATTCCTAAACCTGTGTCAAACGGTACGAGGTACATGCGAAATCTGATTCAGCTAGGCCCAGGCTAAAACTCACTGTTAGACAATCAGGAATTCTAAGAACCAATGTGATCACACATGGGTCTTTCACAACCCTAAACCCTAGCACTAATACCTATGCTATGGATCACATGCCCCTACAAACACATACAATTGTTTAATATATTTTAACATAAATCAATTTTTCATATAAATTTCATGCTACATGACCCTCACCAAATTCAAAAAACTTCTCATGCATCAAAAAGTCAAAATGTAAAAGCTACATGCATAAAAAGGTTAGGGTTTAGGGTTATGAATTAGGGGTTTTACTCAGTGATGGATCAAAAAATATTAAGTATGTATTTGGATTAAAATTTGCAAATGAAAGTTTATATTAAATTGATTTTATAAATTTGATTTTGATAAAAAGTAAGTTGGAATTAACGTGATTCATGTTTGATAATTTTATATCAAGATAAATTATAATAAAATTGAATGTTGTTTGGGTTACATTATTCAAAAGTACGTTAGATAAAAATTATTAAAAAAAAACATGAATTTATATAATTCCAAATCATATTTTTTTAGTACTCTTTGACTGTATTTTCTTTTTAAAAGAACTTAAATTTATGTGTTGAAATTTAATATTTTTTTCTTAATTTTTCAATACTCTTTTTGTATTTAATTTGGTATTTCTACTGAAATTAATAATTTATATTTAAAAATAACAATGGTAAATAAAATACATACTTATTTAAAACTACACCGTGAAAATTATG